>NC_069504.1:629901346-630201346 GCF_027579735.1 Bombina bombina
GGTAAATTATGTACAAATGGACTACACTAGCACACAGAGGCAGAAAGTGTAGTAATGTAGATTACCATATATAGCTGATTTTTTTTTTTAAATGTTCCTAATGATGGAAGAAATAATTAAACAGTTGTTTTGGTATTTTAGTTATCATTGGTAATTATCATTAAAATGATAATTTGAAGATAAAAACTTCAGGATGTTATGAGATATTTAAAATATTTTTGTTTTGCTTTTAATGGGAATCTAATGAAAAATATACATTTTTAAACAAGATGTTTAGATGGGAGGTACAGCTGGTTAACATTTTTTTAAAGAAAGCTAGTAGGTTAGTTTGTTAGTTGCCAATCTGGTAACAGTAATGTTTTTTTTTTTTTTATTATTATTATTCTGCAAATATGTATAATGCAAAAAAGATTTTTTTATAACTATATTTTTCTACACTTGTGCAGTGATCAATGCCATTTTGCTGTATTTTCTTTGTACTAACTTAAGACTTAGGGGTAGAATTATCATTGCAGATCATGTCTGCTGCACGTTTATAAATGCAGACAGCATACACTCTCGGCATTTATCATTGCACCAGCAGTTCTTGTGAACTGCTGGTGCAATGCTGCCCTCTGCAGATTCGCGGCCAATCGGCTGCTAGCAGGTGATGTCAATCAACCCAATCATATTCGATAGGGTATATTTCTGGTGATGTCTGTTCCCCGCCTCAGAGCAGATGGACAGGTTATGGAGCAGCTTGATAAATATGCCCCTTAATCTTTCCTTTCTTATAAAACTCTTTCATCTGGTAAGATTATCAGTACCGTGAGGGCCCTCAAATAATTTTGCAAGACATATTTTAGCTTGAGAGCTCTTTATCTCACTGTGCGGGAATGTGAAGGAGGGATACCTACAGTACAATATAATGCTTAAAAAATGTTTTTGCATAATTTCTCTCTATGCTAGAGAGCTTTTTATAAACAGGCCAATGAACATGCGAATTTGGAAAAAGATCAGAGTAACTGTCAACAATATACTTTTGTGAAGGTTATACCCAAGGGGGCCTATTTATCAAACTGTCAACCGCAAATACGCTGGAATTCCGCAGCATAATTGTGGAGAGCTTGATTCTCCTTATTTATCAAAGCCTACAGACCGGCAAAAGTAGAATTTTGTGACGTAACATACAATCCGCCGGTTTCAGTCCGTCACAGATCGATGCTTACGTCACTACAGATGTTCCGAATGCAAATTCGGCACTATCTGACTACTTTTGCTAGTTATCAAATAACTACCAGATACGCTCGCCACTATTCCGGCCCAGCGTTCCTGGTTTTCAATCTGCCGCCCTAGAGGCGGCGGATGCCATAGGAATCAAAGGGAGTCTGAAAACAGCGAAAGCTTTTGTTTGCTGCTGCCCAATATCCCATTGATTCCTATGGGTGAATGAAATTTAAGTTGCACCTAACACCATAATATGTACCCCGGAACACCCCTAATCTGCCGCCCCCTACACCGCCACCACCTACATTATACTTATTAACCCCTAATCTGCTGCCCCCTACACCGCCGCCACCTACATTATACTTATTTAACCCTAATCTGCCACCCTAACACCGCCGCCACCTACATAAAGTTTTTAACCCCTATCCTGCTGCTCTTGGACCCCACCGCAACTAAATAAATGTATTAACCCCTGGCCTCCCACATCAATAGCACTTACTAAAACTATTAACCCCTAAACCGCCAGCCCCCCACATCGCCATAAACTAAATTAAACTAATAACCCCTAAACCTAACAACCCGCTAACTTTATATAAAATATTAACTCATCCCTATCTTATAATAAATTTTAAACTTACCTTTAGATTTAAATTAAACTATATTAAACTACTAATTAATTTAATCTACCCTAACTATTATACTAAATTACATTAAACTATATTAAATTAATAATTAACCTACCATAACTTTTATATTAAAATTACAATAAACTATATTAAAATAATAATTAATCTACCATAACTTTTATACTAAAATTACATTAAACTACAAATTAAATTAGCTATATTATATATTTAAACACCTAACCCTACTCAAATAATTAAAATCTACACTAAAAATAACTAAGTTACAAAAAATAACAAACACTAAGTTACACAAAAAAAATAAACACTAAGTTATAAAAAAGACATTATCAAAGATTTAAATTAATTAAACCTAATCTAAGGGCCCTATGAAAATAAAAAAGCCCCCCCAAAATAAAAAAAACCCTAACCTACAATAAACTACAAATAGCCCTTAAAATGGCCTTTTGTGGGGAATTGCCCCAAAGAAATCGGTTCTTTTACCTGTAAAAAAAAAATACAAACACCCCCCCAACAGTTAAACCCACCACCCACACAACCAACCCCCCAAATAAAATCCTAATCTAAAAAAACCTAAGCTCCCCATTGCCCTGAAAAGGGCATTTGGATGGGCATTGCCCTTAAAAGGGCATTTAGCTCTATTGCTGCCCAAAGCCCTAACCTAAAAATAAAACCCACCCAATACACCCTTAAAAAATCCTAACACTAACCCCAGAAGATTCACTTACAGTTTTGAAGATCCAACATCCACCCTCCATGAAGCCGGCAGAAGTCTTCAACCAAGCTGCCGGAGTCTTCCTCCAAGCCCGCAGAAGTCTTCACCCAGACGGCATCTTCTATCTTCATCCATCCGGCGCAGAGCTGCTCCATCTTCAAGACATCCAACGCGGAGCATCCTCTTCAATCGACAGCTTCTTCGGGAATGAAGGTTCCTTTAAATGACGTCTTCCAAGATGGCATCCCTTAGATTCTTATTGGCTGATAGAATTATATCAGCCAATCAGAATTAAGGTTGAAAATATCCTGTTGGCTGTTGCAATCAGCCAATAGGATTGAACTTCAATCCTATTGGCTGATCCAATCAGTCAATAGGATTGAGCTCACATTCTATTGGCTGTTCCAATCAGCCAATAGAATGCCAGCTCAATCCTATTGGCTGATTGCAAAAGCCAATATGATTTTTTCAACCTTAATTCCGATTGGCTGATAGAATTCTATCAGCCAATCGATGACTGTTAGTTAATAACAGTCCACTGCTCATCGCCCCGTACTTGGTGCACGGCTTTTTGACAGCTTTTTTGTTAAATATGGAGAGCGTATTCAGGTCCGCGGCAGCAATGTTAGGCGATGTCAGGCGAGCGTATTGGTACTGGCGAATGCAGCACAGTTGACGGCTTGATAAATAGGCCTCAAGGTGTGTTACATGCGTTCTATAACAAACTCAAAACCAGGAGAAGGTCAGCAGCCCAGTTCTAATGAACTCAGTAGTTGAACAACCTTTAAGCTTCTCAAAAACATATTAGCTTGGAGAGAAATCATCTTGCAGATCTAACATGTGTCAGGATAGGTAAAGTCCAGAGTTAGACCCAAATGCTAGGATGAGGTTAATAACACCCTAGCACAGTGAGTATATACCAGGACCTGACCCTGCGACAGCTGTAGTATAATATACTCACAGTAAGAGACTGGAAGATGACACAGCAGGGTCAGGAGAAGAAACTTTGTGTAGAAAGGATTAACCAATAGAGTAATCAGGCAGGCAATGTCCAGCAACGTGTAATCAGGCAGGTAAGGGTTAACCAATAGAATAGTCAGGCAAGCAATATCCAGTAACGTGTAATCAGGCAGATAGGAGTTAACCAATAGAGTAGTCAGGTAAGCAATGTCCAGCAACGTGTAATCAGACAGGTAAAGGTTAACCAATAGAGTAGTTAGGTAAGCAGTGTCCAGCAACGTGTTATCAGGCAGGTAGGGGTTAACCAATAGAGTAGTCAGGTAAGCAGTGTCCAGCAACGTGTTATCAGGAAGGTAGGGGTTAACCAATAGAGTAGTCAGGTAAGCAGTGTCCAGCAATGGTATCAGGCAGGTAGGGTTTTAGGTTCAGAATAAGCAGGCACAAATTCAGGAATCACAAGAATAAATTTGTACTCACATAGCCCCGATGAGAGGAGACGCCAGAATAAGAAGGCCTCCTGACGTCATCGGAAGAGCCGACAGGAACAGGGTTGCTAAGCAACCAATGAAAGCGCTACCGCGCAGAGACAGAGGAAGCGATCAGCAGCTGAGCGATCGCGACAGTGCCCCCACCTCAAGGACCCCTCCGGGGAACACGAACAGGCTTCGAAGGATTCTGGGCGTGGAACTGTTTGATCAAAGCAGAGGCACGGACATGAGAAGCAGGTTCCCAAGAACGTTCAGTGATGGGATATCCCTTCCAATGGACCAAATAGTACAGATGGTTACCCCTTAATTTGGATTTAAGAATTTGACTGATCTCAAATTCCGAAGTGCCATCCACAAGGAACGGAGAGGGGACTCTACATTTGGTGGAAAACCGGTTAGAGACTGCTGGTTTAAGAAGAGACACGTGAAAGACAGGGTGAATCTTCAAGTTGTCTGGTAAAGCCACCCTGTAGGCAGTAGAACATACCCTGGAAACAATCCTGAATGGTCCAATGTATTTGGGACCCAATTTAGCACAGGGTTGTTTGAGTCGGATGAATCTGGTGGAAATCCAAACCTTGTCTCCAGTCCGAAAAGAGGGCGCCTTCCAGCGTCTGCAATCAGCAAATCGTTTATACTTTTGAGTAGAGAGAAGAAGGATTTCCCGAATCTTCTTCCAGTGTTTACAGAGACTTCTCACTGTACGATCTGCTCCAGGAACTCCAGAACCTCCTGAAGACATAGGAAAAGTTCTAGGTTCGAATCCATAGGCTGCCTTGAAAGGAGAAGTCTGTAAAGAAGAGTTGAAGCGGGAATTGTAAGCAAGTTTTGCTAAAGGAAGAAGCTGCGACCAATTGGAGTGCTGATGATTAACATAGTGCCTGAGATAGGACTCAAGAGATTGATTTACCCGCTCAGTTTGACCGTTGGACTGAGGATGATGCGCAGTAGAAAGAGATATGGTAACTCCAAACTGTTTGCACAGAGATTTCCAAAATCTTGAGACAAATTGAACTCCTCGATCAGAAACGATGTCCAAAGGAAAACCATGTAATCTGGTGATATGGAGTATAAACAATTCAGCGAGTTTCTGGGCCGATGGTAATCCAGTTAAAGGAACAAAATGAGCTGCTTTGGAAAACCTGTCTACCACAACCCATATGGTCTTGTTTCCGGCTGAATTAGGAAGATCTGTAATAAAGTCCATGGAAACATGAGACCAGGGATAGTACGGAACAGGCAGAGGTTGTAAGAGCCCAAGAGGTAATGATGAAGATTGTTTATTTGAGGTACAGGAAGTACAAGCTGCAACATAATCCTTGACATCTTTGCCCATGGAAGGCCACCAGACATGTTGTTTGAGTCTCCACAAAGTATTACGTACTCCTGGATGTCCAGACAGAACATTATCATGAGCCCAACGAAGAAGTTTTAGGCGGAATTCAGTAGGTACAAATAAGATCCCAGGAGATATGTTATAAGATGAAGGAACAGAAGCTTGAGCGGACTGTAACGCTTGTAAAGGAAACGTAGATAACTGAGCCAGAACTTTAGCAGGGCGAAGAATGGGTTCAGAATCCAGAAATGTAGAATCAGAAGCCAGAAATTGTCTAGATAAAGCGTCTGCTTTCGTATTCTTAGAGCCAGGAATATAAGAGAGGACAAAATTAAATCTGGAGAAGAACAGAGCCCATCGGGCTTGACGTGAGTTGAGGCGTTTGGCAGTATGAAGATACAGAAGATTTTTATGGTCTGAGTATAAGAAACAGTTGAACAGTGCCTTCAAGCAGATGTCTCCATTCTTCCAAAGCCATTTTAATAGCTAACAATTCTTTGTTTCCAACGTCATAATTCAGTTCGGAAGTATTGAACTTCTTGGAGAAAAATCCCACAGGAAGAATCTTGCTAGAAACAGGATTTCGCTGAGATAGTACTGCCCCAGCAGCAATCAGAGAAGCATCCACTTCAAGAATGAATTGAAGAGTCGGCACAGGATGGCAAAGAATGGGAGCCGAAGTAAATGCAGACTTTAGAGATTCAAATGCCTGTACCGCTTGATCAGACCAATGCTTGCAATCCTGCCCCTTTTTAGTAAGAGCAGTAAGGTGTGCTGAGATGTTAGCAAAGTCCTTTATGAACTTACGATAGTAATTGGCAAACCCCAGGAACCTTTGAAGAGATTTTAAGGAAGTAGGTCTAGGCCAGTCTAGGATAGCCGACAGTTTGTCAGAATCCATCTTGAATCCAGACGGAGAAATAATGTAACCCAAGAAAGGAATAGATTCTTGATGAAAAGAACACTTTTCAAGCTTGGCAAAGAGAAAATTCTCACGTAATCTCTGGAGTACTAATGTAACATGATGAATGTGATCCTGTACAGTCCGGGAATAAATCAGGATATCATCAAGATAGATAATAACAAATTGATTAAGATAGTCTCTGAATATTTCATTAACGAAATGTTGGAAAACTGCAGGGGCATTGCATAACCCAAAAGGCATAACTAAATATTCGTAGTGTCCAAACCTAGTGTTGAAGGCAGTTTTCCACTCGTCCCCTTTATGAATTCTGACCAAATTATATGCCCCACGAAGATCCAATTTGGTAAAGATGGAAGCACCCTGGAGACGATCAAATAATTCGGGAATGAGAGGGAGTGGATAACAATTCTTGATTGTAATTTGATTTAGAGCTCGATAATCAATGCAAGGACGAAGACCTCCCTCTTTCTTTTCCACAAAGAAGAAACCTGCCCCTACTGGAGAAGAAGGGCGGATAAAACCTCGGGCCAAATTATCCTTGATATATTCCTCAAGTGAAACATTTTCTTGACGAGAAAGTGGGTAAGTTTTTTACCCTTAGGTAGAGGTGCTCCTGGTAATAAGTCAATGGGACAATCAAAGGTCCGGTGAGGAGGTAATACTTCAGCATCTTTTTTGGAAAAGACATCACAAAAAGAATGATATTGTTCAGGCAAAGAATCAGGAACGTCCAAGACTGCCACAACAGTACTGGATGTTTTGGGAGCATTCCGTAGACACTGTGTGAAACAAGAAGATCCCCAAGCAACAAGCTCTCCTTTAGACCAGGAAAAAACTGGATCATGTAGTTGAAGCCAAGGAAGTCCCAAAATGAGGGGAAACTGTGGAAAAGAGATGATGTCAAAACAAATGGTTTCGGAATGAAGTACTCCTACAGACATGAGAAGAGGAATGGTAGAATATCGAATGAAACCAGAACCTAAAGGTTGACCACTGACAGTAGTGACTTTAATTATTTGGCTCTTGGAAAGCAAAGGAATACGAAGAGCATTGACAAACTCTGAATCCATAAACATTCCTGCAGCTCCAGAGTCGATGAGTGCTTGAGCCTGAAATTTGATGTTGCCAAAGCGGACAGTAACCGGAACAAACAGCTTGGGATTGAGGGAAGAAAAAGAATTTTGGCTTAACTCAGCCCCTCTTCCTGGAGTTAAGCCCTGGCTTTTACTGGACGAGTTGGACAATCTTTTAACATATGCCCCTTAATACCGCAGTAAAGACATAGTCCCAGATTACGCCTTCTGAGACGTTCAGCTTCGGATAATTTAATAGCACCAACCTCCATGGGTTCACTTGACTCAGAGATAGAAGTATTTGGAGTAGGAAGTTTTGGAGAATGAGGCATAGGACGAAAGGAAGATCTGATAAAGGATCTTCTATTACGGTCACGTTCATGGAGACGCTCAGAGTAACGAGCATCAAGCTTGATACATAGGTTGATAAGATCTTCTAGAGAATCGGGAAAATCCCTATAAACCAATTCGTCTTTCAAACGATCACAAAGACCTTTACGAAATGCTGCACGCAGTGCCCCATGATTCCACAAAGTTTCATCAGCTAAAGTACGGAATTCTATAGCGTATTGTGCTACAGAAAGAGATCCTTGTCTTAAATCTAAAAGTCCTGCTTCAGCCGCCGCTGATCTACCAGGTTTATCAAACACAGAAGAAAATATAGATACAAAAGTGTCAATATCCTGGAGAAAAGGATCATCCTTTTCCAACAGTGGAGAAACCCAAGCCAGGGCTTTACCCTTCATAAGAGAAATTAAAAAGGTGATCTTGGAGGAAGAGGAAACAAACATCTGAGGATTATTTCTGAAGTGAAGGCGGCACTGATTAAGAAATCCTCGACAGTCTTCAGGATTGCCGTCATATTTATCCGGTAGTGGAATTCTAGGAATAAAGTGTTCTGCAGGTTGTGGCGGATTAAACGCAGGGTTAGAGCTGGCCGCAGGAACAACAGGTGTTGCTGAGGCTTGAGAAGGAGGGGAAAGGTTATGCAAAAGAGCAGTTATTTGATCCAATTTAGAATCCAGGGTTTGCAGGTGTGCAGAGTGGGTTCCAAGAAGCTGTCCCTGTAAAGCCACTGCTCTGGATAACTCACCAGGGTCCATTATATGACCTGTTTGTAATGTCAGGATAGGTAAAGTCCAGAGTTAGACCCAAATGCTAGGATGAGGTTAATAAGGACCTCGCTCCCCTTTTTTGTAAACCTTTTTGCTGATGTGCTGTGCTGTACTGCACTATTTTTTGTGTATTTTTTGCGCTTTTAAATTTACAAGAATAAAGACTGTGTTTTTACTCTATCTTCTGGAGTGCTGCTAATCCTTGAACCTGTATTTCATGAAGCCTGCTCGGCTTCCTCCAGCTGGCACCCCGCCACAAGTACATTCCTTCAGACCGGCTTTTTGAGGACTGCAATTGGTTAGCTACCTACACACCTCCTAAGCTGTAGCTACGTCACCCCCTATGCACTGAGGTTAATAACACCCTAGCACAGTGAGTATATACAAGGACCTGACCCTGCGACAGCTGTAGTATAATATACTCACAGTAATAGACTGGAAGATGACACAGCAGGGTCAGGAGAAGAAACTTTGTGTAGAAAGGATTAACCAATAGAGTAATCAGGCAGGCAATGTCCAGCAACGTGTAATCAGGCAGGTAAGGGTTAACCAATAGAATAGTCAGGCAAGCAATATCCAGTAACGTGTAATCAGGCAGATAGGAGTTAACCAATAGAGTAGTCAGGTAAGCAATGTCCAGCAACGTGTAATCAGACAGGTAAAGGTTAACCAATAGAGTAGTTAGGTAAGCAGTGTCCAGCAATGTGTTATCAGGCAGGTAGGGGTTAACCAATAGAGTAGTCAGGTAAGCAGTGTCCAGCAACGTGTTATCAGGAAGGTAGGGGTTAACCAATAGAGTAGTCAGGTAAGCAGTGTCCAGCAACGGTATCAGGCAGGTAGGGTTTTAGGTTCAGAATAAGCAGGCACAAATTCAGGAATCACAAGAATAAATTTGTACTCACATAGCCCACGAGTAACAACAAACAGGCACCGATGAGAGGAGACGCCGGAATAAGAAGGCCTCCTGACGTCATCGGAAGAGCCGACAGGAACAGGGTTGCTAAGCAACCAATGAAAGCGCTACCGCGCAGAGACAGAGGAATCGATCAGCAGCTGAGCGATCGCGACAACATGAATGTTCAAAACTTTACCATATCCAATGTAATATGTAAACGCTTGCACAGGGACTGCGTTCAGAAATGTTTCCAGAAAAAGGAGATGTCCCTGAAATTTGCAAAATGTTTTCTTTAGAAAGTAATAGATCTCACAAAAAGAGAATTGTCACTGGGAAGAGAGAAGTAACCAGGATAGAAAGAAGAGAGAGAGAAAGAGTGAGAGATAGAGAGAGAGCCAGTTAATGTGTTCTGAGGGCTGCAGTAATAGAGGGGGGTATCAAGCCATTCAGCATCTCCCTAAAACTGCTACTGATTTTATAGTTATTCATTAGCTATATAATCAATACATTATTTTTTCTTAATAATTAACATACTGATAGGTCATTTAGCTGCTAAATTAGAGATTTGTTCAAGGAAGTGATGCTGTGAACAATTTCCTTTATATATAAATACATAAACATATGACTAATAAGTCACTGACAACAAGATTTGGAAAGGAAGATATAAGTTATCTACAGTATATATATGCAGTGCTAAAAATAAGTACAATACTCATAATTCTGCAATGATAGTCCCTATTATTTCTCTCTGTTATATTTTTCTATACAATCACCGTGTTTGTTTCATCAAGTATTTGGTGCGGCTTCAATCAAAGCTTGAGCACAACAAATTATTTCAAATGGGATTTTCAATACTTTCTCAGGCTTGGCAAAATATGTAATATTTCTAGATGAAACTTCCATGAAAACTGAAGCTTTTATTTTAAAATGACGTATGCTAAACAGTGCTATAAAACAACATACACCTAGATTATGAGTTTTGCGCTAAACAGGGTGCGAAACGAACGCAACAAAAGTTGCATTATTTTACCCTCCATAGCGCTGCCATTACAAGTTTCTGAAAAGCCTCCTTGTGTGTGCGATATGGTGGTGTTAAAGGGCCATAATACCCAATTGTTTAAACACTTGAAAGTGATGCAGTATAGCTGTAAAACGTTAACTAGAAAATATCACCTGAACATCTCTATATAAAAAAGAAAGATACTCAAAAGTTTCTCAGTAGCCACATCCCATTGTAAAGGACTTCTAAGCAACAAATCAGTATATCTGTCCTGGGACAGTGGAAAGAGCAAGCTTTCGTGCACACTCATGTTATTTCCCTATTCAGTGTAAGGAAGTTTACAATGAAATCTCATGAGAGTAATGTGAAATCTCATGAGATCACAGTAAAAGAGTTCATGACCTCAGCACTGTTGATGCCGATTGGCTGCTGTTCATTTCTTCATTTTTTTATTTGTTTTTTGACCTGCAGATGGGCAGTAACTGAGTATAACTTTTTACACAGAACTTTACTCTGCTGAGCTGAGGAGATTGTGAGGTAAAATATCTTCCTTTTTTACATAGAGATGCTCGGGTGATATTTTCCTGTTAGCTCTTTACAGTTATACTGCATCAGTTTCAAGTGATTTAGCATATGAGTATCATGTCCCTTTAAGCTCCATATAGCACAAAATTCAAGGGCTGCTTTGATGTGCTCATGCACGCTTTCCCCCATAGACATCAATGGGGAGAGAGTGTTAGAGAAAAAACACCTGCGATCGCGGAATGAAAAATTTACGTAACGCAACCCCATTGATGTCTATGGGGAAAAAAAACTTACTTTTAAACCCATTAACACATTAACATAAACCCCAAGTCTAAACACCCCTAATCTGCCATCCCTGACATCGCTGACACCTAAATAAAGTTATTAACTCCTAATCTGCTGCTCCCAACATCACTGCCACTAATAAAAGCTATTGACCCTTAATCTGCCGCTCCCCGACATCGCCGCCACTAAATAAAGTTATTAACCCCTAAATCTCTGGCTTCCCACATCTCCGCCACTAAATAAAACTATTAACCCCTAAACCTAACACCCCCTAACTTTAAATTAAAATTACAATATAACTCTATTAAAATAAATAAAAACTTACCTGTGAAATAAAAATAAACATTAAACTATAACGTCTAGATTTAGAGTTTTGCGGCCAAAGGGGTGCGTTAGCTAAGCATGGTTTTTTTCCCCCGTACCTTTTAAACAATGCTGGTATTTAGAGTTCTCAGAAGGGCTGTGTTAGGCTCCAAAAAGGGAGCGTACAGGCATATTTACCGCCACTGCAACTCTAAATACCAGCGTTGCTTACGGAAACAATGGGGCCGTTTGAGCTGAAAAAAAACCTAACACCTGCAAAAAAGCAGCGTTCAGCTCCTAACGCAGCCCCATTGTTTCCTATGGGGAAACACTTCCTAAGTCTGCACCTAACACCCTAACATGTACTCCAAGTCTAAACACCCCTAACCTTACACTTATTAAACCCTAATCTGCCGACCCCGCTATCGCTGACCCCTGCATATTATTTTTAACCCCTAATCTACCGCTCCGGACACCGCTGCAACTTACATTATAGCTATGAACCCCTAATCTGCTGCCCCTAACACCGCCGACCGCTATATTATATTTATTAACCCCTAATCTGCCCCCCCAACGTTGCTGCTATCTACCTACAATTATTAACCCCTAATCTGCCGACCGGACCTCACCGCTACTATAATAAATGTATTAACCCCTAATCCGCCTCACTCCCGCCTCAAAAACCCTATAATAAATAGTATTAACCCCTAATCTGCCCTCCCTAACATCGCCGACACCTAACTTTAAGTATTAATCTGCCGACTGGACCTCGCCGCTACTCTAATAAATGTATTAACCCCTAAAGCTAAGTCTAACCCTAACCCTAACACTCCCTAAATTAAAAATAATTTTAATCTAACAAAATAAAATAAATCTTATTAAATAAATTATTCCTATTTAAAGCTAAATACTTACCTGTAAAATAAACCCTAATATAGCTACAATATAAATAATAATTACATTGTAGCTATTTTAGGATTAATATTTATTTTACAGGCAACTTTGTATTTATTTTAACCAGGTACAATAGCTATTAAATAGTTAATAACTATTTAATAGTTACCTAGTTAAAATAATTACAAAATTACCTGTAAGATAAATCCTAACCTTAGTTACAATTAAACCTAACACTACACTATCAATGAATTAATTAAACTATCTACAATTAAATCAACTAAACTAAATTACAAAACATAACAAACACTAAATTACAAAAAAACCCCCACTAAATTACAAAAACAAACAAACACTAAATTACAAAAAATAAAAAAACAAAGCCCCTCAAAATAAAAAAATGCTCTACCCTATTCTAAAATAAATATTTTACAGCTCTTTTACCTTACCAGCCATTAAAAGGGTCTTTTGCGGGGCATGCCCCAAAGAAAACAGCTCTTTTGCCTGTAAAAAAACATACAATACCCCCCCAACAATACAACCCACCACCCACATACCCCTAATCTAACCCAAACCCCCCTTAAAAAACCTAACACTAAGCCCCTGAAGATCTTCCTACCTTGTCTTCACCACTCCGGGTATCACCGATCCGTCCAGAAGAGGCTCCGAAGTCTTCATCCTATCCGGGCAGAAGAGCTCCTCCAGAGGGTCCGAAGTCTTCATCCTATCCGGCAAGAAGAGGGCATCCGGACCGGTAGACATCTTCATCCAGGCGGCATCTTCTATCTTCTTCCATCCAGCGTGGAGCGAGACCATCTTGAAGCAGCTGATGCGGATCCATCCTCTTCTAATGACGTCCTAAGTCCGAATGAAGGTTCCTTTAAATGATGTCATCCAAGATGGCGTCCCTCGAATTCCGATTGGCTGATAGGATCAGCCAATCGGAATTAAGGTAGGAAAAATCTGATTGGCTGATTGAATCAGCCAATCAGATTCAAGTTCAATCCGATTGGCTGATCCAATCAGCCAATCGGAATTCGAGGGACGCCATCTTGGATGACGTAATTTAAAGGAACCTTCATTCGGGCTGCTTCAAGATGGTCCCGCTCCGCGCCGGATGGAAGAAGATAGAAGATGCCGCCTGGATGAAGATGTCTACCGGTCCAGATGCCCTCTTCTTGCCGGATAGGATGAAGACTTCGGACCCTCTGGAGGAGCTCTTCTGCCCGGTTAGGATGAAGACTTCGGAGCCTCTTCTGAACGGATCAGTGATACCCGGCGTGGTGAAGACAAGGTAGGAAGATCTTCAGGGGCTTAGTTTTAGGTTTTTTAAGGGGGGTTTGGGTTAGATTAGGGGTATGTGGGTGGTGGGTAGTAATGTTGGGGGGGGTAGTGTATGGTTTTTTTACAGGCAAAAGAGCTGTTTTCTTTGGGTCATGCCCCGCAAAAGGCCCTTTAAAGGGCTGGTAAGGTAAAAGAGCTGTAAAATATTTATTTTAGAATAGGGTAGGGCATTTTTTTTATTTTGGGGGGCTTTGTTATTTTTTTATGGGGGAGTAGGTGTAATTAGTTTAAAATTCTTGTAATCTTTTTTTTATTTTTTGTAATTTAGTTTAGTTGATTTAATTGTAGATAATTGTAGATAGTTTATTTAATTAATTTATTGATAGTGTAGTGTAAGGTTTAATTGTAACTTAGGTTAGGATTTATTTTACATGTAATTTTGTAATTATTTTAACTATATAACTATTAAATAGTTATTAACTATTTAATAGCTATTGTACCTGGTTAAAATAAATACAAAGTTGCCTGTAAAATAAATATTAATCCTAAAATAGCTACAATATAGTTATTATTTATATTGTAGCTATATTAGGGTTTATTTTACAGGTAAGTATTTAGCTTTAAATAGGAATAATTTATTTAATAAGATTTATTTTATTTCATTCGATTTAAATTATATTTAACTTAGGGGGGTGTTAGGGTTAGGGTTAGACTTAGCTTTAGGGGTTAATACATTTATTATAGTAGCGGTGAGGTCCTGGTCGGCAGATTAGGGGTTAATAATTGTAGGTAGGTAGCAGCGACGTTGGGGGTGCAGATTAGGGGTTAATAAATATTATGTAGGGGTCGGCGATGTTAGGGGCAGCAGATTAGGGGTACATAGGGATAATGTAGGTTGCGGTGGTGTGCGGTCAGAAGATTAGGGGTTAAAAAAATTTAATAGAGTGGCAGCGATGTGGGGGGGCCTCGGTTTAGGGGTACATAGGTAGTTTATGGGTGTTAGTGTACTTTAGAGCACAGTAGTTAAGAGCTTTATGGGCGTTAGCTCATAAAGCTCTTAACTTCTGACTTTTTTCTGCGTCTGGAGTCTTGTCGTTAGATTTCTAACGCTCACTTCAGCCAAGACTCTAAATACCGGCGTTGGAAAGATCCCATTGAAAAGATAGGATACGCAATTGACGTAAGGGGATCTGCGGTATGGAAAAGTCACGGCTGGAAAGTTAGCGTTAGACCCTTTCCTGACTGACTCTAAATACCAGCGGGCAGCCAAAACCAGCATTAGGACCACCTAACGCTGGTTTTGACGGCAAACACAGAACTGTAAATCTAGGCGTAAATTAGCTTAACATAACTAATCTAATAAAATAAAATAAAAAATACCAATTAAAATATCTAAGTTACAAATTTAAAACTATGAAACATTTGTACAAATCTAAGTTACAACTAAAAAAAAAAAAAAAAAATCCTATGAAAAATTTTAAAAATCTAAGTTTACCAAAAATAATTAACACTAAAATCACGAAAAATAAATAAAAAACAAAAAAATAAACAAAATTATCAAAAATAAAAACAATTACACCTAATCTAATAGCCCTAAAAAAATAAAAAAGCCCCCCTAAAACAAAAACACCCCCTAGCCTACAATAAACTACCAATAGCCCTTAAAAGGGTATTTTTTTATGGCATTGCCATAAAAACATCAGCTCTTTTAACTGTAAAAAAATACAAAAGTTCCCCAACAGTAAAAGCCACCACCCAACCAACCCCCCAAAATAAAAAACCTAACTCTAAAAAAAAAACACCAAAAAACCCCCCCCCTAACACTAACCCCAGAAGATCTACTCACGGTTTCAAAAGTCTGGATATCCATCTCCATCCAGACGGCGAGATTTTCATCCAGGTGGCAAGGTCTTCATCCATCCTGGGGGCGTCTTCCAACTTCATCCCGGCGGCGTGGAGCGGAGCCATCCTGGAAGTCAAAGACATCCTGTGCAGAGCGTCCTCTTCATACGGTCGCCGCCATCCACTGAAGTTGAATGCAAAGTAGCCGTTTCAAAATGGCGTACCTTGCATTCCTATTGGCTGACTTGATTCTTCAAATTCAAATCACCCAATAGGATGAGACCTACTGAAATCGTATTGGCTTTTCAAAACAGCCAATTGGATGAGAACTACTGAAATCCTATTGACTGATTTAAACACCCAATAGGATTTCAGTAGCTCTCATCCTATTGGCTGTTTTGGGGGTGCGGTGGATGATTGATGACTCCTGCTAGCGACCAATTTGCCACCAGTGAGCAGGGGTCGGCATTGCACAAGCATTTCACTAGAAATTCTTGTGCTATAATAAATGCAGCGTCCGCTCGACTATTAATAAATCTACCCCATAGACTATTTAATAATATACATAACTAAGGTATTCAATTAAAAAAATAAATTAAAACAAACATTATCTGAATATTAACATTTGATGTGAATCTGGTGTCATCATCTTCCTTATTTAAAAGTGTTCTGAAAAAGATTTGACATGAAACTTGTCATCTTAATCAGATTAATTATTTGCAATTATGTTAACATGTTAATAATTATAGTACCACAACCTTTTAAAATTATTCACCATAATGTCTAATATTCATAGCTAAGGTATTTATCTAAAACAAATATATTAAAAATATCTAAATATAAACATTTTACATGAATCTGGTGTCATTATCCTCCTTATTTAAATGTGTTCTGAAAAAGATTTGACATGAAACTTATATTATCTTCTTATTTAACTGTCAAATAAAAAGGTTTGACAGCATTTTGGTGTTGTAATATTCTTTATCTACATGTCTTAATAAAAAGAATTGACTTGATTTCTGATTTGTTCTTTTTTTACATTTGTTTTATTTAAATGTCATTACATATGTTACACATACATTTAAACAATTAAAGTCCTAACACTTCTTTCTTTAACAAATGTTTGAACATGTTGTGATTGTATGGTAAACAAAACAAAAAAAGAAAAGTAATAATCTCCCATATGTGGTTGTAAATAAAGGTTGCAATTCTAATGAATTGACTATAGTTTAATATTTAACCCCTTAACGACCAAGGACGTACGCCATACGTCCTCAAAAAAAAATACACTTAACGCCTGAGGACGTATGGCGTACATCCTCGGTCTGGAAAGCAGCTGGAAGCGATCCTGCTCGCTTCCAGCTGCTTTCCGGTTATTGCAGTGATGCCTCAACATCGAGGCATCCTGCAATAACCCCCCTTGGCCATCGGATGCAGAGAGAGCCACTCTGTGGCCCTCTCTGCACCGGACATTGATGGCCGGTTTCGTTGGTGGGTGGGAGCTAGTCTGGGAGGCGGGTGGGCGGCCATCGATGGGCCGTATGATGTGGAGGGGGGCGGGATCGTGGGTGCGCGCGGGTAGGGAACGGGTAGGGAGCGGGTGGGAACCGCTACACTACAGAAAAATGATGGGAGAAATGGCAGTGAGGGCCACATATATCTAAATTATGTCAATCTAAGAGATCTGGGAGGGGGTGGGGGGGTTGGTCTTTTGGGGGGGGCAAGCTACGCTACAGAAAATTATTTTAAAAAAGAATAATAACAAATGTTTTACTATAAATTGGGTACTGGCAGACAGCTGCCAGTACCAAAGATGGCTACTAATAAGTTAGAGGGGGATGGGTAAAGAGCTGTTTGGAGGGTATCAGGGAGGTTGGGGGCTAAGGGGGGATCCTCCAGAGCAGCATATGTAAATATGCCTTTTTTTAAAACATTTTTTTTATCAAGGATAGCTTTTTTTTTAGTACTGGCAGACTTTCTGCCAGTACTTAAAATGGCGGGGACAATTGTGGGGTGGGGGAGGGAAGAGAGGTGTTTGGGAGGGATCAGGGGGTGTAATGTGTCAGGTGGGAGGCTGATCTCTACACTAAAGCTAAAATTAACCCTGCAAGCTCCCTACATGCTACCTAATTAACCCCTTCACTGCTAGCCATAATACACGTGTGATGCGCAGCGGCATTTAGCGGCCTTCTAATTACCAAAAAGCAACGCCAAAGCCATATATGTCTGCTATTTCTCAACAAAGGGGATCCCAGAGAAGCATTTACAACCATTTGTGCCATAATTGCACAAGCTGTTTGTAAATGATTTCAGTGAGAAACCTAAAATTGTGAAAAAATTTACTTTTTTTTTTCTTTAATCGCATTTGGCGGTGAAATGGTGGCATGAAATATACCAAAATGGGCCTAGATCAATACTAAGGGTTGTCTACTACACTACAATAAAGCTAAAATTAACCCTACAAGCTCCCTACATGCTCCCTAATTAACCCCTTCATTGCTGGGCATAATACACATGTGGTGCGCAGTGGCATTTAGCGGCCTTCTAATTACCAAAAAGCAACACCAAATCCATATATGTCTGCTATTTATGAAAAAAGGGGATTCCAGAGAAGCATTTACAACCATTTGTGCCATAATTGCACACGCTGTTTGTAAATAAATTCAGTGAGAAACCTAAAGTTTGTAACAAAATGTGTGAAAAAGTGAACAATTTTTTTTATTTGATCGCATTTGGTGGTGAAATGGTGGCATGGAATATACCAAAATGGGCATAGATCAATACTTTGGGATGTCTTCTAAAAATAAATATATACATGTCAAGGGATATTCGGGGATTCCTGGAAGATATCAGTGTTCCAATGTAACTAGTGCTCAGTTTGAAAAAAAGTGGTTTGGAAATAGCAAAGTGCTTCTTGTATTTATTGCCCTATAACTTGCAAAAAAAGCAAAGAACATGTAAACATTGGGTATTTCTAAACTCAGGACAAAATTTGGAAACTATTTAGCATGGGTGTTTTTTGGTGGTTGCAGATGTGTAACAGATTTTGGGGGTCAAAGTTAGAAAAAGTGTGGTTTTTTTCCATTTTTTCCTCATATTTTATATTTTTTTTTATAGTAAATTATAAGATATGATGAAAATAATGGTATCTTTAGAAAGTCCATTTAATGGCTAGAAAAAAACGGTATATAATATGTGTGGGTACAGTAAATGAGTAAGAGTAAAATTACAGCTAAACACAAACACTGCAGAAATGTAAAAATAGCCTTGGTCCCAAACGGTCAGAAAATGGAAAAGTGCTGTGGTCATTAAGGGGTTAATTAGATATCTGTTAAAGAATCTGTTGATTGACATATGGTTTTAATCAATAGTTAGTACATTAATTGAATCACTAACATTTATTAACAATTGTTTAATACCAGAGATGCGCACGTTTTTTTGATTAGTCTGAAATGTTCTTTTTGCTAAATTTAACATTTTTGCTTTAGTTTGTCAGGTTCATTTCTGATGTATTGTGTTTGAAATTTTTGTTTCAAACTAAAATATTTGTTTTGAGCTACAGTGCAGATTCTTGCCATTTATCTTTATCTGAAGCTGTAATCAGCTGTATTAGCTTTAATTTTGTCATTCTACGTAATTATTAAACTTATTCTTTTATTTAAACATCTCATTTTTGTGCATTGGATTTTTGGTAAAACTAAAAGTTTACTTGAAGGCACAGTAACAATTAGTAGTATACTATACGTACGGAACATTACTATAATGAAAGTGTCCATTCTTAAAGGGACATGACACATATTTTTTTTAATTCATAATTCAGATAGAGCATGCACTTTTAAACAACTTTCCATTTACTTATTTTATCTAATTTGCCTCTTTTTCTAGGTATCCTTTGTTGAAAATCTAAACTACAGGTAAGCTGAGGTTCAGAAGCAGACAGGAAGCTATGGGTGATTAAGGGCTGCACATATAAGTCTCTTCACATTGGCTTAACAATGTGTCCAGCTAGCTCCCTTCCAAGTAGTGCATTGCTGTACCTTCAACAAAGGATATCAAGATAATGAAGCAAAATTGATAATAGAAATAAATACAATTTCATATTCCAATTTTCTGCACTCAGAATATGTTCTATTTATTCAGAAATATTTCTACATCTATCTGATTGTATTTTGGTACAATATCCATCTAAACCTACTCCCTATATGTGTGTGTGTGTGTGTGTGTGTGTGTGTGTATATATATATATATATATATATATATATATATATATATATATATATATAAAAATCTATTTATAAATACATATTCTGCAGAACATTGGAATGTATACTATTTACATTAAATACATAGTTAAAACCTTTATTAAATATGAATATTGAATAACTATGCTTTTATATGTTTTCATCTACTTAATGGCAAACAGCTCCAATGTTATATGTCTACATATGTATATTTTCAAAACAGTTAATTAGAGCTCTGAACTCGCAATAAGGTTTCTAGCATCAATCGTGATTGCGCTCATCACGTTTCCTTTCAACTCGTAATACGTTTGGTAAGTCCAATGAGTGCAAACATTTGCTCTCCACTTGTAATCTAGCCCTATGTTGTGACATTTATTTCAAGGAACATAATAGTTAGAATTAAATCATTATTCAAATATTTTTGCAGATAAATGTATTACTGGTTAGCAACAAACACAGATATGCTGTGGATGGCCTGCGCAACTATAGCCAAACACCACAGTGGCTTCTGTAATGAAAATGAATCATCATTAATTAATAACACTATTAAATCCCTAGGTAGTTCAGTTTGAAAACTATAGCTATAAACTTTATAGAGGGTATGCACAGAATACACGTGTATGCCACTGATATAACTTATATTATAGTAATTTCAGACAATACAAACCTTATTTTTCAAATAAAAAGACACATGCACACTTTTAATTTTTTTAAACATATTTAATTGTATTAATGTTTCAAAGAGGACTACAAAAACTGCATTGCAAACTCAAGATCAATCAACATGTTGTCCACATTTAAAAAAAAAAAAAAAGATAAACAGTCAGATAAACTGATAAAACAAAGAGAAGAAGACTTTATGAACACACCTATGTTAATGCAATTATGAGGCCTCTCATGGACCTCTCCAATTCTCCATATATAACTCAATTATCTCATAAGGATTGTACTGGTAAACCAGACCACTGTTGTTACATGAACCCAGTCCATACTATTTTATATATATATATATAGCAATGGAAGAGTTAGTTACCACATCTGGCCAAATGGGAAAAGCCAAGGTACCTCGTCAAGGTCTCTTCCAAAAAACCTGGGTCCCTAAATAGCCACACAATGCAGGCTCACAATCAAACAACTTTGAAAAAAAGCAACTGTGAAAAAATGGAGGGTTCACAGGCTTATGTAATCTCCCCAAACATATACAAAACACGGGTGGGGTCAGCACTCTCAGGCCGGACCGGGTACACATCCCATGACCCTGCAAACCAGCACTCTCAGGAAGTTGCACTGTCACCAGAGCCACAGGCAGTTAACCCCAGACAGGCCTGGGTGCAAGGCCCAAACGGGGAAAATTACAAAAAAAATTAATACATTAATATAACACACAGAAAAAGTCCAGCACTCACTCACAAGCTCTCAACTAAGATAAAAAGCAGCAATGGAAGAGTTAGTTACCGCATCTGGCCAAATGGGAAAAGCCCAGGTACCTCATCAAGGTTTCTTCCAAATAAACCTGGGTCCCTAAACAGCCATAAAATGCAGGCTCACAATCAAACAACTGTGAAAAAAGCAACTGTGAAAAAATGGAGGGTGCACAGGCTTATGTTATCCTCCCAAACATATACAGGGTCATAGGCTGTGTACCCGGTCCAGCCTGAGAGTGCTGACCCCACCTGTGTTTTGTATATGTTTGGGGAGATTACATATATTACATATATATATATACAAAACACGGGTGGGGTCAGCACTCTTAGGCCGGACCAGGTACACATCCTATGACCCTGCAACATGCACAGCCCTGGGTGCAAACCAGCACTCTCAGGAAGCTGCACTGTCACCAGAGCCACAGGCAGTTAACCCCAGACAGGCCTGGGTGCAAGGCCCAAACAGGGAAAATTACAAAAATAATAATACATTAATATAACACACAGAAAAAGTCCAGCACTCACTCACAAGCTCTCAACTAATATAAAAAGCATCAATGGAAAAGTTAGCTACCACATCTGGCCAAATGGGAAAAGCCCAGGTATATATACACACACAAACATATATATATATATACAGTCATGTTTCCTTTATCCTTATCAGTAATGTTTATGCTCTCATTAGAACATTATTACAGACACCTTTTCTCTATATAAAATGACAAGATTTATGTAGTATGTTCGTACAGCTGCTCATGCCCTCATGGGCTCATGGGCTAAAAAAACGAAATGCTCATCTTACCAACACAAATATTATGGTGTAACCTCTTTGTGTACAGTAGTTAGATTGTGCTTTTTCATTTACCATTTCTAGTCTCATTGCATCAGCTACTTCCCAGATTATATTATGAGAACATATAACTAAGCAATCTAGCTATATATTAAATTATAATAGCGCTGTTTTAGTTTATCCTATTAACCTTACATTTCTGTCGTTAATGTGATTGCTCACTTCATAAGGTTCTATACCATATTTAGGACATCAGGGAGCTATCACAAATATATAT
Organism: Bombina bombina; assembly: GCF_027579735.1. Taxonomy (NCBI): domain Eukaryota; kingdom Metazoa; phylum Chordata; class Amphibia; order Anura; family Bombinatoridae; genus Bombina; species Bombina bombina. The sequence goes on from NC_069504.1 coordinate 629,923,569, forward strand.
TTTGTTTGTGGTTGATATCCTAAGGTTTGATAAGTTATGGATATCATACCCCCGTATAAATTCAGTCATGTTCCATTGATCTTATTTAACTGTTTTTATGCCCTCATTGGAACATTATCAGATATACCTTCTGCATATGATATATGTGATATGTTCATATGGCTGGTGATATCCTGAAACAGTGTATTTATTGCAGTCTAATTTGAATTTGTACAATATTTTCCTTAAAGGGTTCTATATGTTAAGTATAGGAGACCTTTTATATATTTTTTTGACCCAGTTGGGTTCACCCTCACCTGATATTTGTAAACCATAATTAGAATAGCTTTCTAGTCTTTTATGTGAGTTTTTTTTTTTTTAATTTGTTTTACTGCTGTAATCCTAATGTCCAAATGTTTTTATGTGTATTCAGTTGTGGCTTTCTTTATTTCATACTGTGTTATTTGTATGCTCTATCTAATATGTAGGATCTATACTTTTGTATAAAGATGACAGTAAAAAGCGATCAGTCAACACTCATATACCCCTATATTTAGTATTCTGTAACCTGCAGGGTCATTTAGCATCATATTTAGAAGCATGATATAGACACAAACAAAACTTGTGCAGTAAAGAATGATCCTATGTTAGCACTAACTAATGACTCCAACTTGCTTTGACATATATTGATTTTATACTCTTGAGAGAGGTTTGTTTTGCTGAAACGCGTTGAGCTATATTTTATTAAAATCTGAAGCTGCATCTGAAGATACCCTTGTGATGGTTTTAATAAAAGGCTGATTTAAAACTGAAATCCTGTGAGTATGACCTGTTTGTGCGCCTACTATTTTATTTGAAATGTGCTACACCATTGTGAGCTTTTTATTTTGGAGGTGAAAGAGGGCAGGTTTCACAGAGGCAGCTTGCATCCCCTGAGGTAACACAGCGTCACCACATTCAATATTTCTTTATATAGACACATTGTGTTAAATTGATCTGTAGCACATTGATAGGTTCTATTATTCAGATGCTTACTTTTTGCGACTGTGTATTCATTATTTATAGAATAAATCCTTGTAAGACATGTCAGCATCATGTGAATGCAACGTAAACACGGAAGAGAGTGAAGTGTCTTCCGGGTATATGGTGTGGTCACACAATGGAGTACCACTTGAAGTATGTTTTTTTTTCTCTACAAATTCAAGGATATACAGTAATCTGGAGGTGGATAAATGCAGGTATGAGATTACTATAAGACAGCGATTTGGCAACATAAATTATGATAATTGATCTAATTTTTATATTATAAACAACTAAGCTGAATGCAATATTATGTTAAGATTTTGTGATAACCAGATTTATGTTGGCATAGTTTGAAGCCAAATATAGGCTAATTTATAATGATGAATGAAAATGGTATAAACATTATATGGATATATATCACAATGTATTCCCTAAATCACTGATGTTGATAATGACACACATATGATGGACATGATACATGTTTGAAAACACAATGTGATTTCTATGAAAACTGTTTGACGTTTTTTCTGATCAGGGGGCTCAATCTATTTTATTTGGTTTGTTATAAAATGTTTGGCACAACACTGTTATTTTGTCTGAGGATGGGAGCTTCATCCTGAAATGTCACATCACTTTTAAATTAATTGAAAAGGACCAGTGTGTATATATATATATATATATATATATATATATATATAATATGTCACCTCAAAATAACTCAACACAAAGCCAAAGCCATTGATGTCTAAACTGTTGGCGACAAAAGTGAGTACACCCCTAAGTGGAAATGTCCAAATAATTTTTGTGGCAACCATCATCTTCCAACACTGCCTTAACCCTCTTGGGCATAGAGTTCACCAGAGCTTCACAGGTTGCCACTGGAGTCCTCTTCCACTCCTCCATGACAACATCACAGAGCTGGTGGATGTTAGAGACCTTGCCCTCCCCTACCTTCTGATCGAGGATGCCCCACAGATGCTCAATAGGGTTTAGGTCTGGAGACATGCTTGGCCAGTCCATCACCTTTACTCTCACCTTCTTTAGCAAGGCAGTAGTCATCTTGAAAGTGTGTTTGGGGTCGTTATCATGTAGGAATACTGCCCTGCGGCTCAGTCTCTGAAGGGAGGGGATCATGCTCTGCTTCAGTATGTCACAGTACATGTTGGCATTCATGGTTCTCTCAATGAACTGTAGCTCCCTAGTGCTGGCAGCACTCATATAGGCCCAGATCATGTTACACCCATCACCATGCTTGACTGTAGGCAAGACACACTTGCCTTTGTACTCCTCACCTGGTTGCCACTACACACGCTTGACACCATCTGAACTAAATAAGTTTATCTTGGTCTCATCGGACTACAGGACATGGTTCCAGTAATCCATGTCCTTAGTCTGCTTGTCTTCAGCAAACTGTTTGTGGGCTTTCTTGTGCATCATCTTTAGAAGAGGCTTCCTTATGGAATGACAGCCATGCAGATCAATTTGATGCAGTGTGTGGCGTATGGTCTGAGCACTGACAGGCTGACCCCTCACCCGTTCAACCTCTGCAGAAATGCTGGCAGCACTCATATGTCTATTTCCCAAAGACAACCTTTGGATATGACACTGAACATGTGCACTCAACTTCTTTGGTTAAACATGGCGAGGCCTGTTCTGAGTGGAACCTGTCCTTTGAAACCACTGTATGGTCTTGCCCACCATGCTGCAGCTCAGTTTAAGGGTCTTGGCAATCTTCTTATAGCCTAGGCCATCTTTATGTAGAGCAACAATTCTTTTTTTTTTCAGATCCTCACAGAGTTCTTTGCCATGAGTTGCCATGTTGAACTTCCAGTGACTAGTATGAGAGAGTGTGAGAGCGATAACACCAAATTTAACATACCTGTTTCCCATTCACACCTGCGACCTTGTAACACTAATGAGTCACATGACACCGTGGAGGGAAAATGGCTAATTGGGCCCAATTTGGACATGTCCACTTAGGGGTGTTCTCACTTTTGTTGCCAATGGTTTAGACATTAATGGCTGTGTGTTGAGTTATTTTGAATGGCTGTGTGTTGAGTTATTTTGAGGGGGCAGCAAATTTACACTGTTAATCAGGCTGTACACTCACTACTTTACATTGTAGCAAAGTGTCATTTCTTCAGTGTTAACACATGAAAAGCTATAATAAAATATTTACAAAAATGTGAGGGGTGTTTGAGATAGTGACGTCTGAGGGATCAGACATCAAGCGCATTCAGAAGTGATTTTTGGCCTTGCCCTTTATGCACCAAGATTTAACCAGATTTCTTGAATCTTTTTATTATATTGTGCACTGTACAAGGGGAAATGCCCAAAATCCTATCTATTTGTTTTGGGGAATCTTGTTCTCAAAGTGTTGGATTATTCACTGACTCATCTGTTAGCAGATTGGCAAGCCTCGACCCATATTTGCTCTTGAAGGAATATGCCTTTTTTGAATGCTACTTATATACTATGATTAAATTATTGCCTCGCCTGTTTCACATCACCTTATTTCAACTTGTCACATCGCTATTAGTCCTAAATTGCCCTTGTCCATTTTTGGAATGTGTTGCTGTCATAAGATTTGAAATGAGTGTACATTTTAAAAATACATTAAATTTACAACATACAACATCAAATAATGTGTTAATAATCGCCTAGATTACGAGTTTTGCGGTTCTAACGCTGCTTTTTTACACCCGCTGCTATTACGAGTCTTGCAGGTATAGTTGTACCGCACACTTTTTTGGCCTTACCGCAAACCTACTTACGTAAAGTTCATAAAGCATTTTTTCTATGGGACTTCCATAGCGCTGGTATTACAAGTTTGTCCTGGGAGGGCAAAAAGTGAGCAGTACAGCCTCTACCGACAAGATTCCTAACGCATTTTAAAGTCAGTAGTTATGAGTTTTACACTACAAAGCTGTAGCATAAAACTCATAACCAAAGTGCTAAAAAGTACACAAATACACATAAACTACCTATTAACCCCCAAACCGAGGCCCTCCCACATCACAAACACTATAATAATGTTTTTAACCCTTAATCTACCGCTCCGGACATCCCCGCACTATAATAAACATATTAACCCCTAAACCACTGCACTCCCGCCTCGCAATCATTAGTTAAATGTTGCCCCCAACATCGCCGACACCTACATTATATTTATTAACCCCTAATCTCCCTCCCCCAATGTTGCAGCAACCTACCTACATTTACTAACCCCTAATCTGCTGCCCCCAATGTCGCCGCCACTATTCTAAATTTATTAACCCCAAACCTAAGTCTAACCCTAACCCTAACACCCCCTAACTTAAATATAATTTAAATAAATCTAAATAAAATTCCTATCATTAACTAAATTATTCCTTTTTTAAAACTAAATACTTACCTGTCAAATAAACCCTAAGCTAACTACAATATAACTAATAGTTACATTGTATCCAGCTTAGGGTTTATTTTTATTTTACAGGCAAGTTTGTATTTATTTTAACTAGGTAGAATAGTTACTAAATAGTTAACTATTTAATAACTACCTAGCTAAAATAAATACAAATTTACCTGTAAAATAAAACCTAACCTAAGTTGCAGAAGTCTTAACCCAGACGGAATCTTCTATCTTCATCTTTCCGACGTGGAGCGGCTCCATCTTCAAGACATCCGGCGTGGAGCATCCTCTTCAATCGATGTCTGCTTCGGAATGAATATCTCTTTAAGTGACAGCATCCAACATGGCGTCCCTTAGATTCCGATTGGCTGATAGAATTCTATCAGCCAATCGGAATTAAGGTAGAAAAAATAGGATTGAACTTGAATCCTATTGGCTGATCCAATATGCCAATAGGATTGAGCTTGCATTCTATTGGCTGACTGAAACAGCCAATATAATGCAAGCTCAATCCTATTGGCTGATTGCATCAGCCAATATGATTTTTTTCTACTTTAATTCCGATTGGCTGATAGAATTCTATCAGCCAATCGGAATCTAAGGGATGCCATCTTGGATAACGTCACTTAAAGAGATATTCATTTCGATTGAAGAGGATGCTTCGCGCAGGATGTCTTGAAGATGGAGCTGCTCCGTGTCAGAAGGATGAAGATAGAAGATGCCGTCTGGATGAAGACCTCTGTCTGTCTGGAGGACCACTTCTGCCCGTCTGGAGGACCACTTCTGTCGGCTTCTTTGAGGACTTCTTGCCGCTTGGATGAAGACTTCTCCCGGTAAGTGAATCTTTGGGGGTTAGTGTTAGGATATTAAAGGAACACTGTACCCAAAAAAAAATTTTTGTAATTCAGAAAGAGCATGCAATTTTAAGCAACTTTCTAATTTACTCCTATTATCAATTTTTCTTCGTTCTCTTGCTATCATTATTTGAAAAAGAAGGCATCTAAGCTTTTTTTTTGGTTTCAGTACTCTGGACAGCACTTTTTTATTGGTGGATGAATTTATCCACCAATCAGCAAGGACAACCCAGGTTGTTCACCAAAAATGGGCCGGCATCTAAACTTACATTCTTGCATTTCAAATAAAGATACCAAGAGAAAGAAGAAAATTTGATAATAGGAGTAAATTAGAAAGTTGCTTAACATGCTCAATCTGAATCACGAAAGAAATTTTTTGGGTACAATGTCCCTTTAAGGGTGTATTGGGTGGGTTTTATTTTTAGTTTAGGGCTTTGGGCAGCAATAGAGCTTTTCAGGGCAATGGGGAGCTTAGGTTTTTTAGTTAGGTTTTTATTTGGGGGGTTGATGGTGTGGGTGGTGGGTTTTACTGTTGGGGGGGTTGTTTGCATTTTCTTTTACAGGTAAAAGAGCTGATTTCTTTGGGACAATGCCCCGCAAAAGGCCCTTTTAAGGGCTATTGGTTGTTTAGTTTAGGCTAGGGTTTTTTTTTTATTTTGGAGGGGACTTTTTTATTTTGATAGGGCTATTAGATTAGCTATAATTAGTTTAAAGATCTTATATTTTGTTTTTTATTTTCTGTAATTTAGTGTTTTGTTTTTTTTGTGAGTTAGCTAATTTAATTTAATTTATTTAATTGTATTTAATGTAGGGAATTCATTTAATTGTGGTGTAGTGTTAGGTGTTAGTGTATCTTAGGTTAGGTATTATTTTACAGGTAAATTTGTATTTATTTTAGCTAGGTAGTTATTAAATAGTTAATAACTATTTAGTAACTATTCTACCTAGTTAAAATAAATACAAACTTAGCTGTAAAATAAAAATAACCCCTAAGCTAGATACAATGTAACTATTTGTTATATTGTAGCTATCTTAGGGTTTATTTTACAGGTAAGTATTTAGTTTTAAATCAGAATAATTTAGTTAATGATATAATTTAAATAAATATAAATAAAATTCCTATTTAAGTTAGGGGGTGTTAGGGTTAGGGTTAGACTTAGGTTTAGGGGTTAATAAATTTAGAATAGTGGTGGCGACGTTGGGGGCGGCAGATTAGGGGTTAATAAATGTAGGTAGGTTGCGGCGACATTGGGGGAGGGAGATTAAGGGTTAATAATTATAATGTAGGTGTCGGCGATGTTGGGGGCAGCAGATTAGGGGTTCATAAGTATAATGTAGGTGGCTGCGATGTCCGGAGTGGCAGATTAGGGGGTTAATCAGTATAATGTAGGTGTTGGCGATGTCGGGGGCGGCAGATTAGGGGTTAATAAGTATAAGATTAGGGGTGTTTAGACTCGGGATTCATGTTAGGGTGTTAGGTGTAAACATAAAATGTGTTTACCCATAGGAATCAATGGGGCTGCGTTACTGAGTTTTACGCTGCTTTTTGGCAGCTGTTAGACTTTTTCTCAGCCGGCTCTCGCCATTGATGTCTATGGGGAAATAGTGCACAAGCACGTACGACCAGCTCACCGCTGACTTAAGCAGCGCTAGTATTGGAGTGCGGTATGGAGAACAATTTTGCTCTACGCTCACTTCTTGCCTTTTAACGCCAGGTTTATAAATACCCGTAATACCAGCACTGCAGGTAAGTGAGAGGTGAGAAAATAACTGCACGCTAGCACCGCACCCCTTATAACGCACGACTCGTAATCTACCCGATAGTGTTTTCAATATAGTACAGGGGGAATAGAGTTTTCAAATGACTCTTTTTGTTTGTTTTTTTGCTTTTTCCATATTGTCCTAACTTATTTGAAATTGAGGTTGTATATGAATATGTATGTGTATGAATATATGTATATACATGTGTATTTATGTGTTTATATGTATGTATGTAGAGCTCGATTAAAGGTTAAAAGTAAACCCTAAAACTAAAAACAAGTAACCTACTTGCGTGCAAACCTGATCGCATATTGTCAAGTGCGCTAACCCAACATGAACATTTTAATATTTCCTATTCCAATATTCTTCACATAGAGGAATATGTTCTTTATTTTCATAAATACATAATTCTATATATATCTTTTTTTCCACAAATTCATATTTTTATACCTATATATATATATATATATATATATATATATATATATATATATATATATATATATATATATATATATATATAAATATTATTAAAAAAGAAGATGGATCTATAGAAATTAATTTATTTAGAAAAGCTACAGCCACCAACACATTACTATACAGTACAAGTGCTCATTCATCCAGTACTACTGACTTAAGCAGCGCTGGTATTGGAGTGCGGTATGGAGCACAATTTTGCTCTATGCTCACTTCTTGCCTTTTAACGCCTGGTTTATAAAGACCCATAATACCAGCACTGCAGGTAAGTGAGAGGTGAGAAAATAACTGCACGCTAGCACCACACCCCTCATAACGCACGACTCGTAATCTACCCGATAGTGTTTTCAATATAGTACAGGGGGAATAGAGTTTTCAAATGACTCTTTTTGTTTGTTTGTTTTGCATTTTCCATAGTGTCCTAACTTATTTGAAATTGAGATTGTATATGAATATGTATGTGTATGTATATATGTATATATATATATGTGTATGTATATATGTATATACATGTGTATTTATGTGTTTATAAGTATGTATGTAGTGCTCGATTTTCATATTATTATACCTATATATATATATATATATATATATATATATATATATATATATATATATATACACACACACACATTATTAAAAAAGGAGATGGATATATAGAAATTGATTTATTTAGAAAAGCTACAGCCACCAACACATTACTATACAGTACAAGTGCTCATTCACCCAGTACTATTAAGTTTTTACCAATTAGTGAATTCTTTAGAACAAAAAAGGAACTGTTCAGAAGACAACTTATTTAAGGTCAGAGCTTAAGAACTGGAGACTAGATTGCAGTAACATGGATACAGTAACACCTCTATCAAAAATCAAACAGAAGAGCTACACATACTCAAAGACTAGAATTATTATTATAAAAAATAATGGCAAAACCAGACTAGTATTAACTTACAATTCACAAAGCCAGGAGGTAATACATGTAGTTAACAAATACTGGCATATCCTATAATCAGATGCTTTTCTGAAGGAATTAATAGGAAACAAAGTAGAAGTAAGTTACAGAAGAACCAACAACTTTAAAGATTTAATAAATCCAAGCTATTATGCAAGAAAGAAAAAAAACTAACACTTGAATCACACATGGATCATGACCCTGTGGCTCATGTTCTTGCTGTAAACATATGACCAAAACATTATCGAATTGCAATAGATTTGGTAAAAATCATGACATCAGATCATACATACGCTGCAAGACAGCAGGTATTATCTATGCCCTGAAATGCAATTGCCCCAAATTTTATGTTGGGATGACGACACGCCAACTACGAACTAGATTACAGGAACATCTATGTAATATTAAAAATGCAGCAAAAGATCTTGAAAAGGGCAAAATCATCACTTCAGTAGTATACTATTTCATCAAGCATCATCAAGCAAAATTTGGTTAGTTGCGCTGTAATGGCGTACAGAAATTGAGTCTCAGTATAAGAGGAGGAAATGTGGTAAAAATGCTGCTCCAACATGAAAGTAGATGGATATATTTACTGAATTTGGTTCAGCCGAAAAGTTTAAAAGAACATAATAATTACTTTTCATATTTATAAATTTACTTTCTTACTCAAAGCCCAGGATATTTTGACATTAAAGTGGAAGCAGGTACATTACATGCTCTAATAATATTATACATACTGTGAATATTTATTATTCATAGATATATAATACTGTAATTCTATGTGGTAGGAACAATATGTTAAGACATGGAAATATACATAGGAATTGCTTCTACCATAAGGTCCTTAACCCGATAACATAATAATTTAAAAATTGTATAATAAATGATCTTATATACAACATACATATACATAATAAGGACTATATGTCCGGAGAATAATTTATCCTCTTATTACAGTATTGACATTAAATATATAAAGGAGATAGGAATATATAAATAAATATGTATAATCAGAAGTTTGTACAGTACAAGCTCATACCATATTAAATTATATATATATATATATATATATATATATATATAGATATATATATATAAAAGAAGCAATTAATATTGATGTCTATTATATAAATAAATCATATATAGCCACATATTTACATTTTTATTATTACTAACACAAACAATGAGCATTAGTGAAAACAGGGAGGAAATCAAATCATATAAGTAAAAAATATGTCTTAATAAATGTTTTCATTACTTATAAGTAATGTCATCTCAATTTAACACACCACCATTGTTTTTATAGTGGACACATCTCTCACATTTTTATATTATTATTTCTTTGTTAGTTTTTTATTTCAGATAAAAAGATTATTATTAGAAAACCAAGAGGAGACACACTTGGCATTTACTTAGTTTAATTTTTATTCTAATCATTTTAAATTATTATATCAGCAATTAATAATAAGGTGAGGTAGTGAACAAACCTCATATCACATGGAAAGAATACTTTTATAAAATCAGGAGGTCTAACATTGGAGAATGATTTTAATAATTAATATTTATTATGATATATTTTTCATTATTATACTGTTTTCACACCAAGTACCAATAAGTCACCAGTCACATCACGTTTTATTTATCACATATACAATATCACATACTTAATCAAATTCCCACTCAATTTTTCTCTATTAATAATTCAATTTTATAATGTTTTTTCAAAAATTAAGATGTTAAATATTTAAAATTAAAATGAATAATTAATTAATGTATAATATATGATTCTAGTAATACATTTAAATTGAAACAGTAACAATAGATTTCCTTTATACCAGTAAAATAATATATATTCTAATATAAAAAATAGAAATAGGGGCACCCTTGATTAATATCTAACCGATATATATATATATATACAGGTGGCCCTCGGTTTATGCCGATTCAATTTGCGCCGTTTCAGAATAACAAGCTTTTTTTTCAGTCATGTGACTGCTATTGAAAAGCATTGTGTGCATTGATTAAAATAGCCAGTAGGTGGAGCTGTCTGCTTGTGTTGCAGCAAAGATACACACATGCAGGCTGAAATAAATCAGTGTACACAGACATTAGCTATCGAGCAAAGCTTTCAAAGGAACAAGATCTTCCTGTCTATGAATCAGTCCATACTGGAATGCATAGAATTGCTACAGACCCAATATTATCTAACATCCTAACAATACAAAGAACTGTTTGCAGGAAAATGCAAGTAAAGTCTGTGTTGTGTGATTTTTTTTAGTAGGGTTATAATGCTGTTCAGCAAATGTTTTTGTTCATTTAACTTAGTTTGATGATGATACAATCTGTTGTGTAATTATTTTATTAGGTGCTGTTCAGCAAATGTTTGTTCATTTAACTTTGTGTAATTATATATTCTGTGTTGTGTGATTATATTATTAGGTTTAAAATGCTGTTTAGCATTTAAAGTCTTCATTTCAAAGCTTTAAAAATAATGTATTAGGTGTTACTTATGACAATTTTGAGAGGGGCCTGGAACCTAACTCCCTTACTTCCCATTGACTTACATTATAAACTGGGTTTCAATTTACAACAGTTTTGATTTACAACCATTCCTTCTGGAACCTAACCCCGGCGTAAACTGAGGGCTACCTGTATGTATGTATGTATGTATATATATATATATATATATATATATTCACACACACAGACAGTATATATCACACCAATAAATGATTTAAAGAGTGTATATTAGCATGTTTTTATATTTTTATTAAAGTAAGTTTTTACTTACCACTTGCTGCCATACCTTCATTTTAATCTACTATATTGAGATCTTTTGATGTACTCAATTTGGGGACTTTACCCTTAAGTCCTTGGATCTCCTTGAAGTTTCTCCTGATAGACCGGAGGCCAGTCTGCTGGGTGACTGTTTTAATCTCAGCCTGCCACATTTGCACTAAGAGGGGTCCTTTACCACATGTGAGTGCAATTTTACTTGTATCACTGCTCTTCACTGAGCCAAACAATACTAGGCTATATTGGCATTATTCTGCTTCCACCTCATTTAGAGATTGCTGAATCCGTACCAGAGGCCATTCTGCTGGGTGACTGTTTGATCCCAGCTTGCTCCATTTGCACTGCAAAGGTGCTTCATCAAATGTGAGTGCAATATATCACATTAGAATTTGATATATAGTTAGAAAATACTAGGCCATGTGGCACATCTGTTTTCCTATGTCATCTATTCTAATATACACAAAGTAGCATTCCATAAGCCTATGAATTCATATCTAAGTTGAACATGAAATCAATTATACGATTGGCTGATAAGACAAACATCTAGATTGGCCAAAAGGTCTGAAACATCAAAAAAAAAGGGCAGAGTTTGGTTGGAATCAAAACTTGCCGTATCGGCACCCACCACACTCTTGCAGAAAGCCGGTTCCCAGCGACACGTGTCAGGGGAGGTTAGGGAGCAAAATTATTGTGTCTTATCATGCTTTTAATTAGCAAGGACATGCTGGAAAATGACATTGGTTTATTCAATGGATTACACTTATAAAGAAGATTTATAGTAATTACCTATAGCCGTACTTTATGTAAAGGATTTAGTGTATCCGAGTTATGATAATATTGTAAAATAAGGTTGAATATGGTTATGTGGTATTTTTGAGCTAACTAGAACTTCAAAAATTACCCTTTTTGTAGTCCTGCATATAAACATATTTGCAGCATGTTACAGCACTATTAGTGATTTTAAGGTGACTTTTCTACATAAATTAATTCATACAATTTCTATTATAGTTGTAAATGTACATTGATATAGTCACCTAACATATTGAACAATTATCAGCAGTGATTTTTGAATTGCCACCACAGTAAAACATTATCATCCTAGGCCTTTTAAAGGGATAGTACCCTTTCCCATTCCTTATTACTATTATCATTTGTGACATATTTCAGTACACATCCTTAATCCAGCTTATGCTCCTTGTGGTAATATAGAATGAATATATATATATATATATATATATATATATATATATATATATATATATATATATATATATATATATATATAAAAATAAGTTATATTTATATTCTTACTCTGCCTATATAAACTAGTTCTACCCTAAGACATCAGGAAAATGAGTGCTTGATCATGTACACCAATATCAGTCTGTCTATCTTTTTGATGATGGATCATTGAGTTCAGCAACACTCGTTTCATACATCTGTCATCTTTGCCTTAATGTCCCTTTATTAACTTGTACTAAAAAGTGCAGAGCAGACAATATCTAAAAAAGTTCTATTGTGATTTCAATTGTGGGTTTCACATATCTTTTCAAATATAAAAGCAAAGTAAATGAAGCTAAAGTACATGATATTTTATTTTATCTTATATTTTTTTTTAAATGTGACTGTTTTTTTAACAGTACTCAAAGGTCTGTTCACATTCTAGCAATCTTATAATGCTTTTAAATATATTCTTGTTTGTCTCTTCCATTGTAGTGGAGAAACCTGATACCACAATGTAGTAAAAATCTAATGTGCTATTTCAAGTGGAAATAATGCACGTTATCAGGCATTTTGGCTTAATGGGATATGATTACATGCCCCAGGGTATTTCTGTATATAGAATCCGTTGTACCTCATATCAAATATTGTGTTTGGTTGTGTGGAAATAATTTTGGTTTCATGAAGATTTTGCTCTTCTGAACATGCTTTCTATTTTCCCGGGGCAATGTTTCCTTCTCTTTCCACTGTTGCGAGTATTTATACTATTGTAGTAATATGCCATTTATTTTATTCATTCCAGTAAACTCCCAATTAAATATTTTATAAGTGAGCAGCAATTCCAGCCTTTTTTATTATTATTTTGTTTATTACTTTTTAATCACAAACAATAGCAAATGTATACAAGCAACCTGTGTTTCCATACAGAACAAGGAAATCACTCATTCAAAGTATAGGACCCTGCTTGAAATAAATGAAATGGAAATGTCAGGCTAGGACTACAATTCAATCCTCTCTCAAAAAGGGAGGGGTCACTGACTTGACCACTCATGCGTTAGCCACAAATCTCAAAGTCAAGAAAAATGTAAACATGTTTTCTTCTGCTAGCATATATTAATTCAAAGGATGCATATTGCACATTGACAACCGTGTAACCAGCCAATCAAACAACAAAGAGGTTAATAGCAGAGCTGCTGGACATACATTTGGTCTTTTTGTTATTTGCTACAAAGCTTTTGAGTGATAGATGCTGTAACCTTAAAATGTCATTTTAAAGTAGAAACTTGTACTCAGTGAAACCTAGAAAAAAAACCTTGGTTTGCTCTGTGTTACACATTGGGTTTGCTATTTATTAAGCCTAAAATATTTTGGTGGGTTTTATGCTAATAAATCAGTTTATTTAGAAATATAAGTACTGCTCACATGTTTTTCTTGGTTCTTTTGAAATGTAAAATTAAAATCTTATGAAGTAAACACTATATAAAATAATTTTAAACCAATTTGTATAAAGATAGGGCTTATTTTTAAAAATTTGTTGTAAATTGTTCTAGACTCGTATCTTGTGTATTTGTTATTTATTTTGTGTGAAATATCATATTAAAAAGGAAAGTCCGGAAAAATAAGCATTATTAAATCAGCCTTAAAGGGACATTAATATATAAAAAACTATGCATTATACTTTCATCATTTATTTTGTCCCATTTTCTTATAATGCTATTCTGAAATTGTGAGCTTTAGAATTCCTGTTAAAAATTGATGTGCAGAACTTGTATATTCCACACAGCCATTGGCTGCACACTCTAGACCTTTTCTGCTGTGGCCAATTAGTGACAGCTATAAATATATAGCTGTCACTAACTGGCCACAGCAGAGAAGGTAATCTAAGTTACAACATGGCAGTTCCCATTGTTATATAGACACTAAGGGATATATTTATCAAAGCGTCAACTATGTTGCATTCACGGGCGTCAATATGCTCGCCAAACATTGCCAAACATCGTGGCTGCAGATCTGAATACAATCTCCTTATTTATTAAAAAGCCGTCAGAATCACGCGTGTCAAGTATGGTGCGAAGAGCATTGGACTGGCGTTAACTAACAGTCATCGATGTTGCGGCTATTCAGGATTTTCCCAACTTTATTTATACCATTTCATTACTGTCCACAAACAAGCACATTTCTCTTTGGCACATTATTGTATATAGTGTAAATGTATTCTTTTTCTGAGCAGGACTAATTTCGAATATAGCAAGTAGTGACATATTTGGTGCAAAGCGGAGAGTGAATTATTAGAATTCTTTTTAATATTGGACATACATATTTTAGTATGTATATACACATATATATACACATATATATATATATATATATATATATATATATATATATATATATATATATATATATATATATGTGTGTGTGTGTGTTATGTCAGACATCTTTTGCAAACATATTTACATGTCCCTAAGTTCCTTTTTTTTGTTCTAAACAATGTTGTCTGTCATATCTCTGTGTTTATTTATACCACTATATGTATATATTGTAAATGTATTATTATTCTGAGCAGGAATAATTGCAAATATAACATGTAATCAGAGTATCATATGCATTCATTTGCAATCTATGGAGATTTTAAAGGGATAGTAAAGTAAAAATGTAAGTTGCACTAGTGGGACCTAGCTGCTAATTGGTGCCTGAACACATTTGTCTCTTGTGATTGGCTAAATAGATGTTTTCAGCTAGCTGCCAGCAGTGCAATGTTGTTCCTTCAGCAAAGAATAACAAGAGAATGAAGCAAATTTGAGAATAGAAGTAAATTGGAAAGTTGTTTAAAATTATATGCTCTATCCAAATCATGAAAGAATATTTTGGGGTTTCCTTTCCCTTTAAGAGCTGGGCCAGGTTTCTCTCTGCACCTGTCCAACCCTTCCTGATTGCATTCTATTTTTAAAAAACACCCCTTCACAGGTGTTATAAAATAGGCTGGCATATAAGATGACATTTCTTAATGAAAAAGAAATTCAAAAGAAGGAAGAAATACACTGAAAATAGCAGGCCAGTAAATGGGTGATTTTAATTTCTGCTGTATCTGATTCATGACAGTTTAAAGTTAGGTGGGCTATCCCTTTGAGCTATCAGCTTAAGATTATATTGAATCAAACATCAATTCGAATTTTAAAATCCTTGTCAAAAAAATATTACACTGTGTGTCCTAATGTCAGCATCAATGTTTATCTTTAATACTAATTTCACATATACATACTTTCAAAGTATAATACACAATATAACAAATGGCACTTACAAGTTCTGATGAGTGATCAATGACACAAGTATCGAGCAATTTGATTCGTTAGTGATAGTTTATAATGTGTATTTCAATCAGACTGGCTGATGTCATAAATCATGTGATTATGTATATTCCAATCAAAAGTGGTGGAAAAATTCACTAGTGTGTGGGTTATTTAGGAGTTTGCATCATAATTGGTGCGAAAAGTGTTGCATCAAATATGGCGCAAAGTGGAGAGTGTATTACATGGCTTAAACATGGTGCACATAGATTTTTCCAACAAATAAAAAGGAAGTTAGCTATATTATGTTGTATTTTTATTTCATTTGTATCTCTATATCTATTAGTGCGACAAATTTGGGGCAAAACTTTGCACCAAATATGTAGAAATAATATTGTTCCCTTGATTTGTAATGAGAGACAAAGTTGTAGCATAATCCATGAGTAGTAATGTATTTTTCATTTTTATCCCTATATCTACTAGTGCACCAAATGTGTAGCAATAATATTGTTTTATTTAGAAAGGGTATACAATTTTAACAATGTTTATAATTTACTTTTATTATATAATATACTTCATTCTCTTGCAGCATCGAACATAAGCTTTCTGTGTTTTCAGACTCCCATTGAGTTCTATGGCATCCGCAACCTGAAGGGTGGCAGATTGAAAACCAGGTACGCTGAGTCAGCAAAGACGCGAGCGTAACTGTAGAAATTTTGATAACGTGAGAGCTTCAAATAGTGTCGAATAGGAGGGCGAATGAACATGATTCTGCTCAAATTTCACTGATTTTAAACTTGCATCGATGTGCATCGGATTGAGATTGCAGGATCATATGTTACATCACAAATTTAAACATTTGCTGATCTTGACGCTTTGATAAATACAGCGGATCAATCTCGAGACAATTACGTTGCAGAATTCCAGCGTATTTTCAGTTGACGCTTTGATAAATAGGCCCCTAAGACTTTACACTTATTTTGTCAATATTTAACACCTGAAAAATATAGAAATGGCGAAGCCCAACCTTGGAAAACCTTTAATAACAATTATAAAAACACTAAGAGAAGGTATTCAGAATTCCAGAATAAAAAACATAAAGTGCGCATCAAATAAGATCCTAAGGCAGGTGAGTGCCGTGAAGTATTACTACCTCCATGTCACTCCTGGTTCACCGTCCCCTAGGGATCTAGAAGAGTTAAAAGTTGTAGCTGTTAAGGTCCTCTGATCTTCCCGTCTCAGCTCAGTGTATGTTCGCTTTGGGATCAGCTGTTATGTTATCGGAAGTATCAGGATTCTGTGAGTAAGTCTCTTACTGAAAGTAACAAACGTCCTTTTGCAAACAGCTGTTGCAATCACCTGGGGGGGTGTACGTCTAGACGCACGTTTCGTTCCCCAATTTGGGAACTTTGTCAAGACTCGGAGATATGCTGTTTACCACATCAATTGAGACCCAATTGAAAAAAGGGGCTATGTCTGCATTCCTAGCAACTTACATAAAAAACGCTAAAGTTATACATTAATTCTCAGCAACAGAATACAATATGCATAGTTTTACACAACAACATAATTAACAGATATGATCAAAATATTAAAGGGATATCCCCATATTTTGTGTACTGTTGCTAGATGATAATAGTAGTACTAGCTAAGTGAGTGAAGAGTTATTGGCAAGGCTCTTTCTATATCAATACATATTTATGTGATAAAACATATATGTGTAAAGATACATAATAGCAACATCTTACTAAGCGATCTTATTCAGAGATAAATAATTTAGACGAGGAAAGCCTGTATATCCAAGTCAATGTTTAAACCTTCTGGATGTAGACTTTTTAAGGTGTAGATCCAGTAGGTTTCTCTTTTCCTAAGTTTAAGCAGTCTATTATGGTCCAACTTTTTCTGGGGGATTCATTCAATCACTTTTTATAGCTACACCTGCTGGGTGACTATTATGTTCTAGTCTAAAATGTTTTGACACACTGTGGCCTAGATTTGGAGTTTTGTCGGTAAGGACCCGCGTAGCTAACGCCGGCTTTTTTCTGGCCACACCATAAAAATAACTCTGGTATTGAGAGTCCACATAAAGGCTGCGTTAGGCTCCAAGAAAGGAGCGTAGAGCATTTTTAACGCAACTTCAACTCTCGATACCAGAGTTGCTTACGCAAGCCGCCAGCCTCAAAAACGTGCTCGTGCACGATTCCCCCATAGGAAACAATGGGGCTGTTTGAGCTGAAAAAAAACCTAACACCTGCAAAAAAGCTGCGTTCAGCTCTTAACGCAGCCCCATTGTTTGCTATGGGGAAACACTTCCTACGTCTGCACCTAACACTCTAACATGTACCCCGAGTCTAAACACCCCTAACCTTACACTTATTAACCCCTAATCTGCCGCCCCCGCTATCGCTGACCCCTGCATATTATTATTAACCCCTAATCTGCCGCTCCGTAAACCGCCGCTACTTACATTATCCCTATGTACCCCTAATCTGCTGCCCTAACATCGCCGACCCCTATATTATATTTATTAACCCCTAATCTGCCCCCCACAACGTCGCCTCTACCTGCCTACACTTATTAACCCCTAATCTGCCGCCCCCGCTATCGCTGACCCCTGCATATTATTATTTACCCTAATCTGCCGCTCCGTAAACCGCCGCTACTTACATTATCCCTATGTACCCCTAATCTGCTGCCCTAACATCGCCGACCCCTATATTATATTTATTAACCCCTAATCTGCCCCCCACAACGTCGCCTCCACCTGCCTACACTTATTAACCCCTAATCTGCCGAGCGGACCTGAGCACTACTATAATAAAGTTATTAACCCCTAATCCGCCTCACTAACCCTATAATAAATAGTATTAACCCCTAATCTGCCCTCCCTAACATCGCCGACACCTAACTTCAATTATTAACCCCTAATCTGCCGACTGGAGCTCACCGCTATTCTAATAAATGTATTAACCCCTAAAGCTAAGTCTAACCCTAACACTAACACCCCCCTAAATTAAATATAATTTTAATCTAACGAAATTAATTAACTCTTATTAAATAAATTATTCCTATTTAAAACTAAATACTTACCTGTAAAATAAACCCTAATATAGCTACAATATAAATTATAATTACATTGTAGCTATTTTAGGAATAATATTTATTTTACAGGCAACTTTGTAATTATTTTAACCATGTACAATAGCTATTAAATAGTTAAGAACTATTTAATAGTTACCTAGTTAAAATAATTACAACATTACCTGTAAAATAAATCCTAACCTAAGTAACAATTAAACCTAACACTATACTATCATTAAATTAATTAAATAAAATACCTACAATTACCTACAATTAAACCTAACACTACACTATCAATAAATTAATTAAATACAATATCTACAAATAACTACAATGAAATAAACTAACTAAAGTACAAAAAATAAGAAAAATATTACAACAATTTTAAACTAATTACACCTACTCTAAGCCCCCTAATAAAACAACAAAGCCCCCCAAAATAAAAAATGCCCTACCCTATTCTAAATTACTAAAGTTAAAAGCTCTTTTACCTTACCAGCCCTGAACAGGGCCCTTTGCGGGGCATGCCCCAAGAAGTTCAGCTCTTTTGCCTGTAAAAAAAACATACAATACCCCCCCCAAACATTACAACCCACCACCCACATACCCCTAATCTAACCCAAACCCCCCTTAAATAAACCTAACACTAAGCCCCTGAAGATCTTCCTACCTTATCTTCACCATACCAGGTTCACCGATCCGTCCTGAAGAGCTCCTCCGATGTCCTGATCCAAGCCCAAGCGGGGGGCTGAAGATGTCCATGATCCGGTAGAAGTCTTCATCCAAGCGGGGCAGAAGAGGTCTTCCATCCGATTGAAGTCTTCATCCAATCAGGGCAGAAGAGGTCTTCCATCCGATTGAAGTCTTCATCCAGGCGGCATCTTCTATCGACATCCATCTGGAGCGGAGCGGCAGCATCCTGAAGACCTCCGACGCGGAACATCCATCCTGGCCGAAGACTGAACGACGAATGGCGGTTCCTTTAAATGACGTCATCCAAGAACGCGTCCCTCGAATTCCGATTGGCTGATATGATTCTATCAGCCAATCGGAATTAAGGTAGGAATATTCTGATTGGCTGATGGAATCAGCCAATCAGAATCAAGTTCAATCCGATTGGCTGATCCAATCAGCCAATCAGATTGAGCTTGCATTCTATTGGCTGTTCCGATCAGCCAATCAGAATATTCCTACCTTAATTCCGATTGGCTGATAGAATCCTATCAGCCAATCGGAATTCGAGGGACGCCATCTTGGATGATGTCATTTAAAGGAACCGCCATTTGTAGTTCAGTGTTAGGTTTAATTGTAGGTAATTGTAGGTATTTGATTTAATTAATTTAATGATAGTATAGTGTTAGGTTTAATTGTAACTTAGGTTAGGATTTATTTTACAGGTAATTTTGTAATTATTTTAACTAGGTAACTATTAAATAGCTCTTAACTATTTAATAGCTATTGTACCTGGTTAAAATAATTACAAAGTTGCCTGTAAAATAAATATTAATCCTAAAATAGCTACAATGTAATTATAATTTATATTGTAGCTATATTAGGATTTATTTTACAGGTAAGTATTTAGCTTTAAATAGGAATAATTTATTTAATAAGAGTTAATTAATTTCGTTAGATTAAAATTATATTTAATTTAGGGGGGTGTTAGTGTTAGGGTTAGACTTAGCTTTAGGGGTTAATACATTTATTAGAATAGCGGTGAGCTCCGGTCAGCAGATTAGGGGTTAATAATTGAAGTTAGGTGTCGGCGATGTTAGGGAGGGCAGATTAGGGGTTAATACTATTTATTATAGGGTTAGTGATGCGGATTAGGGGTTAATAACTTTATTATAGTAGCGGTGCGGTGCGGTCCGCTCGGCAGATTAGGGGTTAATAAGTGTAGGCAGGTGGAGGCGACGTTGAGGGGGGCAGATTAGGGGTTAATAAATATAATATAGGGGTCGGCGGTGTTAGGGGCAGCAGATTAGGGGTACATAAGGATAACGTAGGTGGCGGCGCTTTGCGGTCGGCAGATTAGGGGTTAATAAGTGTAGGTAGCTGGCGGCGACGTTATGGGGGGCAGATTAGGGGTTAATAAATATAATATAGGGGTCGGCGGTGTTAGGGGCAGCAGATTAGGGGTACATAAGGATAACGTAGTTGGCGGTCGGCAGATTAGGGGTTAAAAAAATTGAATCGAGTTGCGGCTATGTGGGGGGACCTCGGTTTAGGGGTACATAGGTAGTTTATGGGTGTTAGTGTACTTTAGAGCACAGTAGTTAAGAGCCTTATAAACCGGCGTTAGCCCAGAAAGCTCTTAACTACTGACTTTTTTCCTGCGGCTGGAGTTTTGTCGTTAGATTTCTAACGCTCACTTCAGACACGACTCTAAATACCGGAGTTAGAAAAATCCCATTGAAAAGATAGGATACGCAATTGACGTAAGGGGATCTGCGGTATGGAAAAGTCGCGGCTGAAAAGTGAGCGTTAGACCCTTTTTTGAGTGACTCAAAATACCGGAGGTAGCCTAAAACCAGCGTTAGGAGCCTCTAACTCTGGTTTTCACGGCTAACGCCAAACTCTAAATCTAGGCCTATGGTTGTCAAATTAATTCTAAAAGTTTCTAATGTGCTTTTGTACCCTATATTTCAGTTTATGTTTGGTTTTGCCAATGTAAATTTTCCCACATTTACATGTCAATTGATATACAATATATGCATATATACTGATCATTTACCTGCATTAGACCATTTGATATAGTTCTTTTTTAGATTTATAAGATCCATATATTTCAGAAGCGCTGACTTTTATCTCTGTTTGCATATTTAACACCTATGAAACTTTAAAAAATACATATACATGCTATTCTCAGACTAATCTTTCTTTAAATGCATTATTTCATCTAGCATTTATTTAGTGTTTAATGTCCCTTTCAATTTTATTTTATTTCTATACAGATAGATAGATGTTTAAGAAAACATTGTCACTGTCTAGAAATACTATATTCAGTGAACAGCAAAAATATCATCTACTTGTCACATGTGGTGTCAGAGGAAGGGTAAGTTAAAAACAGACGTTTTTAATGTCTATTTC
The DNA here is from genome assembly GCF_027579735.1 of Bombina bombina. Taxonomy (NCBI): domain Eukaryota; kingdom Metazoa; phylum Chordata; class Amphibia; order Anura; family Bombinatoridae; genus Bombina; species Bombina bombina. Next base: position 629,945,478 of record NC_069504.1, read on the forward strand.
TTCAGACCCTGCATTCCCTTGTATCTCCTACTCACTGTATTTTACTTTTTAGCATCTGGCTTTTACAGAGTTGAATAAGCACTAGTAAACAACTCCAAACACACTAAACTCTAGTCTTGTCAATCAATCTCATTCAATGTTGTCATTCAATCTTAACCACTAACAGCAAAGATGAAAGTTTAAGTGTCTTTGGATTAAATCACCAACTCATGCAGCATTTGTTCAGTTAAAATTCAAGTCATATTTCACTGCAGTTACCCTCTCAACAAACTTACAGCATAAAACTTATGTTGTCCTTGTTCTCAAAATACCAATTCACTACCTTTAACAACCTCCACTGCTCTCTTGCCCCCCCCCCCATCTTATCATCATTTAACTTTTTCTATCAATTTCAGACAAATATCACTTTCATTATACAATAACCATTCTCAACATACTTCCCTCTGATCAAAAGCTACTCATAGCTGCTTGAAGGATACGCATTTATTCTATCAGAATGCATTCATTACCTCTCATCTAACCTAAAAATATTTCTCTTAAACCTTAAACTACTAGCATATTTCAATACCATTTCATATATGAGCTGGCAATGCACTCTTACAATTGCTTTTTATCTTTTTAATTACTAATATGCAAATCGCTTGTGGACTGTGCAGGGAACTCTTATGTAGCCCATATCTCAGCTTCCACATCACATAGGAAAGCTCCATATTTGAAATTAAGGAGTCTTCCTGCCTAAAACAAGTGATCATCATAAAAATGGCAATTAACTTCATAAAAAGGCATTGGTTGAATTGTAATATGGATGAGCATGGATTAGCCCTAACCAAGCCCATATCTACCCTCATGTGGTACAAAGGGACAAGGTAAGCCCCTTTTTGAGTGAGAGGTCACCTGTTACTTATCCTTGGAATGTGATCTGCTTTATTTTCACCAGGGAAAACATTTTTTAAGGGAGTATAGATTATTATAGAGCCAATACCTTCACCAGTATGCATGAGAACCCTCTTTTTAAAGAAAGGAATCCTTCACTAAAATGAGAGATCACATACCCTTTAAAACACAAGCAATCACAATATTAATAATAATAATAATAATAATAATAATAATAATAATAATAATAATTATCTCTTTCAATACCCCTATCTTTCCACTTAGATCCATCCAGAGGGGTTTGAGACCCATGTTGGAAAGAGAGAAATATGTTCTTTCCAATAAGGTATCTCATGTCCCTGTAACAGTTTGGTTATTATCCACTTATAATCACTGAGCTCCAACTACTATAGTTAGTAGCAATACATTTAAAAAGCACTCCATGTTGTGACTTTCTGTGATGTACCATCCCCTCTTCATTCCAATTTTATCTTCTATCATTCACCATCTAGTGATCAAAAAGTATGCTCCACTTCCTTTAAAACATGGCTTAGATTATACATGGATGATAGCACTGCTGCTATCATTAATTGCTGATAGAGACGGTAAATCAGTTATTCAAAATTGACATTAATAAAAAGATGCTTCTTGACAATGTGCTATTGGAAAAGTCTCCTATTTTCTTTCTTTGGGCTGCACTAAAAGCTATTGGATCTGGTATACAACTCCAGCACTATTAATTTTGAAGTAAAGTGTATGCATGTGGGCATATTATCTGATGTCAAACCTAATAGTAAATTCCTCCTCACCAATCTAAGTTCTAACTGCACTGATCCCATTTTCATTCACAATTACCCTACCAATGATGCCATAAATGGTAGGGGTGGGCAAGATAGTGGTTATGCTAGTTGTAAGGGGGCTAGATATATTAATGATAATGTGGCTGCTGGTGGGCTAGGATGCTCATGGTAATGGTGCAAAGGGTCCTAGTTGAACTAGGAATGTTAGTTGTATTGGATATAGGGAGATTCAATTTTTTGACAGTTTGTAGAGGAATCTTGCACGTGAATCCAATAATGTATTCTAATTTTTGCATTCTAATGACACATATTGATACCTGCATTAAATATCAATCATTATTCAATATTCTGCTGATAACATTCCATTGACATTCCATTGACTCTTTACGGGGACGCTGCATTGTTTTTTTATTTTAAAGCAGGTAGGAAGAGCAGGTGGTAGAGCAGGAGGTGAAACAACTAGGGGAAGCAGGTGGAGAATTAGTCAGAAAACAAAGGTTTGATAAATTTAGAGGATTAGGTGTTGATTTAACCAAGTACTATGGGACATAATATATGAGACATCTAGTTGCTAGATCTATCTATATATTTAACTCAAGCAGAATAGGCTCATAGTAGGGTATAAAGATCTTAGATTACAGTGTAAGGAAAACATTTACTTCCTGAAAGGTTATTAGGAGCCCGCCTATGAGTAACAACCGGTTCAATTATTGCATATAGGGCATTATACAATATGTTAGCAAACAAGAAAGAAACATATAGCAAACTAATGTGGTGGTCAAAGACTCTAGTCTAGACAGGCGTAGGAGGAAACAAAGATCTAGCCTAGTGCCATAAAACTATTGTATAAGAAAATTATTTACTTCCTGTTAAAATATTAGTGGCCCATCCATGAGCAGCAACCCATTCAGTTATGTATAAAGCACTATACAATATGTTAGCAAACAAGAGAGAAACGTAAAGTGAACTGGCAAGGGGATCTATGATTCTAGCCTATAAGGGTACAAGTATACACTAGGATGTAGCCAAGTACTATGGGACGTAATGTATGAGACATCTAGTTGATAGATCAATCTAAACATTAACTCAGACAGACTAGGCTTATAAGTATAGTAGAAAGAGATCGAAATATAGTATAAGGAAAACATTTACTTCCTGAAAGGTTGTTAAGAACCCACGTATGTGCAATAACCGGGCAATTACTGTATGTAGAGCACTAAACAATATGTTAACCAACAAAAATGAAACAAATAGCTAAGAAATGTGGTGGTCTATGATTCTTGTCTAAACAGGCATATGTGTAAACAAGGTTTAAGCCATGTGCTATAGGATGTTGCATAACATATAAAAGTTTGAATGAAAAATGCAATATAGGAGACAACTAGGCACAAGAACGCTATGTAAGTCACAGCCTTCCAAATCTGTTGTATAGAATTGAAACACGAGAGACTAGGCATTATGTTAAATTCCAAGTATCCAGTCTCAATATCGTGTTGACCCCTGCTAAAGAGTATCTATGTGTACTGGGGTAGCTGATCAAATAAATACTAGCAGTCAGCCTATTCCAATTCTGGGCCGGTATTGCGCTAAAGAATACTTATCCAGGTCACTGTATGGAGCCAGATGAGGGCTACTCTGTGGATAGCTGAGCAGATTCGTAGCAGGGTCTAATCGCAAGGACTCTAGTTTCCTGTTTTGAAGCCCAAACATCGCAGGTGCCCTGAATAGAGGGTTGGGAAGCAGAAGACCTGATACTCGACCACGGAAGTCGGGTTCACATTCCTGCTTCGAGTTTAAAGGCTGACTCCTGCTCCTCCCCATCCCAATTGAGAATATCACATTAGGGGATGACTGTTGCAGTGACGGTATTGATGAGGTGAGTCATGGCTCCTTACTGCTTTCCGGTCCCACCTCGAAGCAATTCAGTATGTCAATATTTTCAGTTCCCTCCACAAAGCTCAAGGGTCCCCTCTGGCTCTTCGACTGGATACTCAAGGGCTTCAGCTTGCCCATGTGATAATAAGTTAGGGCTTTAGATTCATGCTCAAAGTCAATGTGCTGCATGTAGGTAGTAGCCATATTGTCTCCTCTGACTGAAGCAACCAGGTCATGGTACAGATCATCCATCCAGTGTTAAAATTTTGTAAATAAGCCCCATATGTACTCATCATCCTTCTTCATTTTATGGCTATATTGATGTATACCTTCTTTCTACCGGCAAGCCAGGGGGGATGGTTATAGTTGAATTAGCAAGGCTGCTGCCTTATTTAGCATATTGTCTGATCTAGGACAAGCATACGTGCAATCTCCTCAAAAACTGGATCAATAGAGTCCAAGGAGTTTCACTTGATGGTATTATAGTAGAATACTAGTAAATTATTAATAAGTGCAGAGATAATCAGCGGATTATCTTGATAATTTTATGAGCTCCTAGAATTTGTGACCTATCATGGCCGCCGTCAGACCACGCCCCAACAACTATTTTAATATGTGTTGTAGCAGGTTATAGAGCAGCTGGGTAGCAGATGATAAAATTAGGAAATTAGCTGTTGAATTATGTGGTGTAGCAGCTGGAGCATAGATGACAAGGCAGCAGGTGGGTGACATGTTGTTTCTCCATGTTTATTTATATATATATATATATATATATATATATATATATATATATATATATATAGGCATACCTCATTTTATTGCACTTCTCTTTATTTGGTTTGACAGATATTGGGCCAGTATACAAGTGGAGCACTAATGATAATGTGGACGTGATAAGCTATATCACTTGATCGCGGTATTATTAGCACTTAACTTGATATTACAAGTTAATGGTTAAATGGACTTTACACTTGACAGGTTAGCGCACTCAACATCATTCACATGCAACCTATACTTTTAATGGATAGTGCATGCGTGATAAATATTGCACATATTACAAGTTGAAAGTTAAAGTTTGCGTGTGAGCAAATGCCCAAATAACACTCAAAGAATTAGCGTGCCCCGAGACCTAATTAAAGTGTAAGTATAAAATAAAAGTGGCATAAAACACAACATAAACACATTTAAATAAAGTATTACACTCATATATACACTATCCATTAAAATCAAATCCTATAAACATTAAAAATTAAAAAATATAGAAGGATTTAAAGGTTTAGGGTATACAACAAGGTGATGAACTGGGAAGGCCTCAAAATCTGATATATATATGTGTATGTATGCATATATTTGTGCATATATACATACTGTATATATATACATATACAGTATATGTGTATACATACATGCACATACACACAAACACACATATATAGATATAGATGTAAATATACACACATATATCTATATAACTAAATATCTATAGCTATATATATATATATATATTTTGTTGCAGAGGCAGATGGTGAGAGAAACTTTGCCAAGAAATAAGCAGACACAACAGCCTGATGGAGCAATTGCTGGTGTGCCTGCAACAATAGAGTGTCTCCAGCACAACAGAGCACATAGCTGGCACCCTTGATGCTTCCCCCTTCCTAAGCCAGTTGCTGTTGCCTTGCTTTCCTTCGCCTCCTGCTATTCTTTTGCCTCTGCAGCCAGCCTCACCCTCCTACTCATAAATTCTGAGGTATTTTTTTTTTACTTTTTAATTTTTAATTTTCACTCATGCTCGATGATATATCTGGATTTATTATTTGAATCTATGCTAAAAGATTTCAGATTCACAATTAACATACACCTAGATTACTAGTTTTGCGTTCGTTCCAAAAAATAAAATTTCAGCATTAAAACAGCAACGCAGCCAATACAAGTCTTGTCGATATAACTGTACCGCAAGTCTTTTAGCCTGTAACGCAATATTAGTCGCGCACTCGAAAAAATTACGTTTTTGCATGGGATTTCCATAGCGCTGCCATTACAAGTTTTGTGGTGAGGCTAAAAAGCTTGCATTACACCCTATAACAACATGATCCATTCCGCAATTTGAGACCAGTAGTTATGAGTTTTACGCAACAAAACTGTTACACAAAACTCATAACTAAAGTGTTACAAAGTACACTAACACCCATTACATTAAAGTACACTAACTACCTATTAACCCCTAAACCGAGGCCCTCCCACATAGCTAACACTATTTATTAACCCCTAATCTGCCGCACCCCACTTTGTCACCACTAATAAAATGTATTACCCCCTATTCCACCGCTTCCCAGCATTGTTGTCACTATATTAAAGTTATTAACCCCTATTCCCCCGCACCCCAATATCGCCCACACTATAATAAAGATATTAACACTTATTTTGCCACTCCCAAACATTGCCACCACTAAATAAAGTTATTAACCGCTAAACCTCTGGCCTCCCACATCACTACCACCAAATAAACCTATTAACCCCTAAACCACCAGCCCCCACATCACCAAAAACTAAATTAAACTATTAACCCCTAAACCTAATAATCCCCTCACTTAAAATTACAAGATCCCTATCTTAAAATACATAAAAACTTACCTGTGAAATTAAAAAAAACCTAAGCTTAAACTATATATTAAGCTAACATTACTATTATACTAAAATTAAAATAACTATCAATTAAATAAATAAAATTGCAAATTTAAAAAAACCTAACCCGACTAAAAAAAATTGAATCTACAATTACAAAAAAATACAAAATTACAAAAAATAAAAAAATACTAAAGTACAAAAAAAAACCCACTAAATTACGAAAAATAACAAACTAAATTATCCAAAATAAAAATAATTACACCTAATCTAATAGCCCTATAAAAATAACCACCCAACCAACCCCCCAAAATAAAAAACCTAACTGTAAAAAAACCCCTAAGCTACCCATTGCCCTGAAAAGGGCATTTGTATGGTCATTGGCCTTAAAAGTGCATTCAGCTATTTTTCAATGCTCTTTAAAGGGCATTAAGCTCTTTTAAGAAAGCCAAAAACCCTAATCTAAAAAAAATAACACCCAAATTTTTTTAAAAAAAACCTAACACTAACCCCCGAGCATCCACTTACAGTTTTGAAGTCCGGACATCCTGGCGGTGAGAAGTCTTCATCCAGGTGGAGAGGTCTTCATCCATCCAGACGGCATCTTCTACCTTCATCCCGGCGACACGTAGCAGCTCCATCCTGAAGACATCCGGCACGGAGCATCCTCTTCACACAGTCGCTGCCGTATACTGAATCTTCAATGCAAGTGAGCCTTTTTTAAAATGGCGTCCCTTGCATTCCTATTGGCTGATTTGATTTTGGAAATTCAAATCAGCCAATAGGATGAGAGCTACTGAAATCCTATTGTCTGTTTAAGTCAGCCAGTAGGATGAGAGCTACTGAAATTCTATTGTTTATTCAAATCAGCCAATAGAAGTTCAGTAACTCTCATCCTATTGGCTGATTTGAACAGCCAATAGGATTTCATTAGCTTTCATCCTATTGGCTGATTTGAATTTCCAAAACCAAATCAGACAATAGGAATGCAAGGGACGCCATTTTGAAAAGGCTCCCTTGCATTGAAGATTTGTAATTTTAATTTAAAGATTTAAAGGTTGTTAGGTTTAGGGGCTAATAGTTTAATTTAGTGTTTTGCAACGTGGGGGGCCTGGCAGTTTAGGGGTTAATATGTTTATTTAATGGCAGTGATGTGGGAGGCCAGAGGTTTAGGGGTTAATAACTTTATTTAGTGGTGGCGATGTTGGGGAGCTGCGGAATAGGGGCTAATATCATATTATAGTGTCAGCGATGTTGGGGTGCAGGGGAATAAGGGTTAATAACTTTATTATAGTGGCAGCAATATCGGCAGTGGCAGATTAGGGGTTAATAACTGTATTTCGGTGGCAGCAATGTCAGGAGTGGCAGATTAGGGTTTAATATCTTTATGTAGGTGTCGGGATGTCAGGGGCAGCAGATTAGGGGTGTTTAGATTTAGGGTTTGTGTCAGGGTGTTAGGTTTAAACGTAACTTTTTTTCCCCATAGACATCAATGGGGCTGCGTTACGGAGCTTTTCATTCCGCGATTGCAGGTGTTAGGTTTTTTCTAACACTCTCTCTCCATTGATGTCTATGAGGAAAGCGTGCACAAGCATGTCAACACAGTACTTGTATTTTGTGCATTATGGAGCTTAACGCAACCATATTGCACACACAAGTCGACTTTTCAAAAACTCATAATGGCAGCGCAATTGAGTGTGAAATAACGCAACTTTGGTTGCATTTATTTCGCACCCTCTATAGCACAAAACTTGTAATCTACGTGATAGAAAACAATTGTGTAAGGTATTCATGTTATTGTATTTCATATATGATAGTACAGTAACTTAATTTAATGTATAACAGATATGGTCAATATATTGCATCTCTCTCACTGTCTGCTTCTGCACCTGGAGACTTTCTTGGGAGTGTGATGTAAAAACATACAAAAAGGCCCTCACACATTCTCTGTCTGCTCCTTCCTCTTGTGTTGTAGACATTTATAAGTCATGATATCTATGAAGGTCTTAGATATTGCATTTCTATTCCATTATATAAATTATTTTCAATATGTAATGGCACAAGAAAATGTAGTGTTGTGAAGTATAACACTGTAAAAGCAATGCAAATAACCATAATGTACTGTGTCTTTAATTGCTCAAATATCAACATCCTTGTATGGCTTTTGTACTGTGTTAATCCATACTTGGGATTCAGTCATTGACTGTGTCTTCATTTGTTTAAAAAAACAGCCTCCTTGTATGGAGCAAGAACTGTTTAATAGCATATGTGTGCTACAATCATGGACTGTGTCTTCAATTGCTCACAAAGCAACCTCCTTGTATGGAGCAAGAACTGTTTAATAGCATATGTGTGCTACAATCATGGACTGTGTCTTCAATTGCTCACAAAGCAACCTCCTTGTATGGAGCAAGGACTATGTGTTGGCATACATGTGCAACAATCATGGACTGTGTCTTCAATTGCTCACAAAGCAACCTCCTTGTATGGAGCAAGGACTATGTGTTGGCATACATGTGCAACAATCATGGACTGTGTCTTCAATTGCTCACAAAGCAACCTCCTTGTATGGAGCAAGGACTATGTGTTGGCATACATGTGCAACAATCATGGACTGTGTCTGGAATTGCTCAAAATGCAACCACGTTGGATGGAGCAAGAACTGTTTAATAGCATATGTGTGCTACAATTATGGACTGTCTCTTTGATTGCTCACAAAGCAACCTCATTGTATTGAATAAGAACTGTTTAATAGCATACATTTGTTACAATCATTGATTATGGGGGCTGATTTATCAAGTGTCTGGCGGACATGATCCGCTGTAGCGATCATGTCCACCAGACATCGATAAATGCCGACAGCATATGCTGTCAGTATTTATCATTGCAAAGCAGTTCTGGTGAACTGCTTGTGCAATGCCGCCCCCTGCAGATTTGCAGCCAGATTTGCATGGGGTGGCAATCAACCCGATTGTATGTGTAATGCTTGTGGGATACTCCTCTATCAGACCGAACTCGGCCAGTAGTCTTGTTATCCCGGCGTCGTGCCAGAATGATAGGGAATATCCCAGAGCAGAGAAAGTTAGTAAGATAAGGAGGGCGGCACTCACCACAGGAAGGACAATCCCCAGCGGCAACGGCAGAGCAGTCCAAGGCAAATCACTAGAATGGTTAGACAGGCAGGATTTGGCAACAGTAAAGCAGTCCAAGGACAAACCACTAGAATGGTCAGGCAGGCAGGGTTTGGCAACTGTAAAGCAGTCCAAGGGCACACCACTAGAATGGTCATGCAGACAGGGTTTGGCAACAAAGAGGCAATCAAGAACAACAGGGGTTAATAAGCAGAGTAGTCAGACAAGCAGGGTTCAGCAGCAGTATATCAATCCAGCAATTCAGGGGTATAACAGGCAGAGTAGTCAGACAGGCAGGGTTCAAACACATTAAGGCAATACAGAAGTAACGATCTATTACATCCAGGAGCACAGAAAGTAACACCTGTACTTGGGCAGTGATAGATCGTTACTGAGAGACTTGCCTATGCGCAGGATTCACGCATCTGAGAGAGAGGAGCGTGCGGCAGTGACGTCAGCGCTGCACTCATCCGGACCCGACACAGACCCTGGCAACGAGCAGGGAAGGAGACACTGTGCCCCTAGCAACAGCTAGAGTGACACGGCTTGACAGTATGAGATTGGGCGGATTGATGTCTGCCGCCTCAGAGGAGGCATTCGAGTTAAGGAGCAGTGGTCTTAAGACCGCTGCTTCTTAACTTCTATTTCCGGCGATACTGAAGGCTCGCGCGGAAACAGGGGTATACAGCCCCATTCGGGCCAGGATAAATTGGCTCCTATATATTCAATTTCTCACAAAGCAACCTCCTTGTAAGGAGGAAGGACTGTTTAATGGCATACATGGGATTCAGTCATGGACAGTGTCTTTAATTGCTCAAAAATCAACATCCTTGTATGGCTTATGGACTGTGTTATGCCCTATGTGGGATTCAATCATGGACTATGATACTGTTGCTCGAAAATCTACCTCAATGTATAGCTTATGAACTGTTTTATGTCATACTCTACCACAAACACTTGCTCTCATGGAGTTTTTTTGTTTAAACTCAGGCTATGGGAGTTGGGTGACTGAACCTGCAAAGAAATTTGACATATATTCTGTCAATTGAGTGGCCCTATGCAACTTAAGTCTGGTGTTTATTAAATATTTGTCCTTTGTACAATTTGATATAAAGTGGTGCTGGAAAAAATGTTTACACAATTAATCTATGGTCAAATGAAAGGTATTATTTAATGGTGATGGTCACGTTTGCTAACTAGTGGTGCTGGAGCCCCCTCTGAATCTTGCCTACATAAATTTACCTTACTGTCATGGAAGTATACCACTAAATTAAGTTAAACATGATTAAGTTTCTCCTAAGAGGCAGATAATACTTGTACAAAGGTATATTTTGTGCATTAACATGCACTTTCTATATTTAATCACATGAATATAATTTTACCTGATGTACTACATTGTCAGGATAAATTATTTGCAATTATGTTAACATGTTAATAATTCATATACCATAACCAATTATTTACCATAATTTCTCTTTAATAATATTCATATCTCAGGAAATCTTAAAAAAAATCATCTGAATATACATGAATCTGGTGTCGTCATCTTCCTTATTTAAATGTGTTCTAAAAAAGGTTTGCCATTAAACTTATGTTGTCGTCTTATTTAAATGAAATGTCTTAATTAAACAAGTTGACAGTATATATATATATATATATATATATATATATATACAGCAATCGTTAATGTTACCAACAACCTACTTACAGCAAAATCAAAAGGCCACTTCTCTCTGCTTATCCTCCTTGATCTGTCCGCAGCCTTTGATATGGTTGACCACCCTCTTTTGCTCCAAACCCTCCAATCCTTCAGCATCTGTGACACAGCCCTCTTAAGGTTCTCTTCCTACCTGTCAAACTGTACCTTTAGTGTAGCCTTCTCTGGGGCCTCCTCTGCCCCATCACCACTTTCTGTGGGGGTACCGCAAAGCTCTGTCCTCGGTCCTGTCCTCGTCATCATTAGGTTTCCTGATAAAGTCCCACGGTTTCCAATATCACTTATATGCAGATGACACCCAAATCTATTTCTCTGCACCAGACCTATCTCCTTCCTTGGTAACCTGTGTCACTAATTGTGTTGCTCACGTCTCTTCCTGGATGTCCTCTCACTACCTCAAGCTAAATCTCTCCAAAACTGAGCTCCTTATTTTCCCCCTTCTTCCAAAATCCCCACTCCAATGTCTCTATAACTGTTGACAACTCCATTATTACCCCTACCCCACATGCCCGATGTCTCGGGGTCACATTTGACTCAGATCTTTCTTTCACTCCTCACATTCAGTCTGTGGCTAAAGCCTGCCGCTTCTACCTTAAAAAAATCTCTAAAATTAGACATTTCCTTACACAAGATACAACTAAGATTGTAATCCACTCTCTCATCCTTTCCTGCCTCGATTACTGCAACTCTGTACTCTTTGGTCTCCCCAGCTGCCACCTAGCTCCTTTACAATCCATAATGAATGCCTCTGCCAGGCTCATCTTCCTTACACATCGCTCTTCATCTGCTGAACCTCTCTGCCAATCCCTTCACTGGCTTCCTCTTGTCTCTATGATTAAACACAAAAGTCTCACTCTGACATACAAGCCCTCAACTACACTGCTCCCCCCTATAGCTTAGACCTTGTCTCCAGATACTCTCCCTTCTGTCCCCTTCGCTCTGCTCATGACCTCCTTCTCTCCTCCTCTCTTGTTACCTCATCACACTCCCGTTTACAGGACATCTCCAGACTGGCTCCCAACTTGTGGAACTCTCTGCCTCACTCCACAAGACTCTCTAGTTTTGAAAGCTTCAAGTGCTCCCTAAAGATTCTACTGTTCAGGGATGCATACAACCTACACTAACCTTTCTTTATACCAGTTGCTCTCCTCTATTGCTATCTCCTGAACCCCCTTAGCATGTATGCCTAAGAGTCCAGCTGTTTGTAGATCACCTTCTTAAGAGCTGACTACAACACTGCAACTCTTGGCAGGGCCCTCTACCCATTTGATCCCTATAATTGTTTTGTTGTACTCTACCTTTGTTTATAGCGCTGTGGAATCTGTTGGCGCTCTACAAATAACTGATAATAATAATAATAATATGCTTATGTTGTGGTTGCAAACAAATTACACATTGATTGAGGGAAAAGGCTTATGGTTTATAAAGAGGTATTCTTAATCTTTAAGGTACCCTGAGAGTCACATGTGTACCATATTTGGGGACTCCAAGAACATTTATAATTTGTGCCTGTGCATAACTTCTCCTTTTCATATTACTCCAGCCCCCAGATGTTGTGGGAAAAGAAAAGTAAATGTATCATTATAACCTAAGGGAAGTGAAAACAAATCTCAATGCCTTCAGTAATTTGCCTAAGCTATTTCACTGGCAAAGCCTTCAGATGGTTGAAAACTTCCAGGGGCCAAAAACTGTACACAACTTAACATCTCAAAGTACACCATTATTGCCTTTATAGTCTGAAACACACATTCAGAGCAAAGAGGCGGGGATGTGGGATTGGTTTTTGCACATTGGGTTAGGAACATTTTGTTATCATGACTAGCATTATTAATTGACTGGACTGGTAAAGAAAATAGACATAACCTTGTCTGTAAGTTAATAATGGTGTTTTTTTTATGTAGTTGGTATTTGACAGTGGAGTATACGAGAAACAAATTGTTGAACTTGTTCTGCACTTTTAACCATCCTGCATTTGAAGATATAGGGCTAAATTGTGCTAGATTACAAATGGAGCGCTAAATTATCATGCACCTGTTTGCGGCGCATTAATCAGCCAATACAAGTGGATCTCTGGTTAATATTATAAATGTGCCGCTAATGCCCCCAAAATACAGCCTAGTGTATTTTATTAAAAAATAAAGATAGCAGCATCTTTATTTTTTAATAAAATTACTACAATATGCAGTTTTTTGGGGCTAAAGTCGGTTGGAGGGGGGTGTTAGAAAACAAATGGCACTGAAACGTTCCTTTATATTGAGGTCAATGGGAACTGTGTGTTCCCAAAAAATATTTATGTATATGTGTTTATACACATAAATATAAATTTATATCAGCATATACCTATATATTTAAAATTGCTGCCATCGCTGCGCAATGTTCTTATACCGTCTCTGACTGCATCAGAATGAGGCTACCATAGGAGTCTATGGAAGTGCTCTCTCCTGAGAACAATGCTTCCCAGCAATACAAGCTCAAGCTTGTGTTTGCATTGCTGTGAACTTGAAATTCCAACGAACATTAGCATCCACTGGTATTACAAAGTGGAGCACTAATATCCCTTTCTTGAAAGTGATATTTAGCGCTCCACTTGTAATCTGGCCCAAAGTCTGTAAATTCAATTGTATTGATCAGTATTGCTTCAGAAAGCAAACTCTTGAAAATTTATATAGACTATAGACAGGGGATAGGTACTAAACCTGCAGGGCATGTGGATGAGAGCTATAAGCTACCTGGAGCCACATTGAATTCTACCATATTGAGAGAAGTTGCGGAGCTACTCGTGAGAACAAAGGCAAACAGACAAAGACACTTTGTGGTGAAATCTATCTGTGCCAGAGGAGAGCTCTATCATACAGCATCTATTTTACCTTATTTAATTGAGGTACCATCTTGGAGGAACGTTTCTGGTGCTATCATGCACTCCAGGAATCACAGAAGGCAGATTACAAGGTTTTTACTCGTATCCAGCGGCGGATATCGTACAGACCCATCTGAGTCTCTCTAGGACTGCTATCCACTTACCTCATATCGATTGAGGTAAATTCCTGTAAGTAGGAATTTCACACTTTGGTTTTCCTCTTTGCACTTGTAAAGACAGACCTTTCGTCATTAGGTTTTGGAACTTTTTTGCTCCTATATCCAGCACCAACAAGCATCTGTGCCAAGAATATATATCACAACCTCATTTTGTTCATATATGAACTGCATGATTTTTATGTTATATATTTTTGTTTGTTATTGTAACATCTGTTATCTTGTTAACATTTACAGGTTAACCTTTGCTGCATTCTTATACAGTACACTTTTTTGCAGCTTTTTTGGGTTCTGCATTAAGTACATCCTTTTCTAGAGATATCCCACCCCTTTACTAAATATATAAATATATATATATATATATATAAAATTTATTTAAATTAATAGATATGCATATTTGGTTTCTAACTTACTGTTTGTTTTTTTATTATTAATAAGATCTAGTTAAGATTTATTGCTGCAATTCTACCACTAACAAACTGATTTGACTAGAATGTTTTACACCTAAAAAATTATCATTCAATGTACCATCTGGTCACTTAAATTCCTTGAGGCATTTTGTATCTAGTAATTTTGAAATATTATTGCCTCAGTGAATGAGAGAGGTGCCTGGTATGGAAGTTTAATATACTGTAGTTCTTCTTTCCAGTTAGAGATCAAAGTGAAAATAATTTTTTGGATAGCTCAGAAACTGAAGAAAACCAAAGCTATGGTCTTAGCAGATGTTTTCACAGCAGAGGCAGAAGGATGAATCATTTTAGGAAAAAGAGTATTGTATTTAAACAGATATAAGTAGACATATAAATAACACTGTAGATATGTTTACAGCACAAGAGATAAAATAATAATATACATTTTTGGCGCATGACTTTTGGTGAGTTAGTTTGTTTACTGTGTATTTATTATAATATATAAACCATGATATATTAATCTGTAAAAACTCAAACCTGTGCTTAATGTTGTATTTCCCATAAACAAAGCCCTTGTAATAAGCATAAATATTGTTAAGTATTTTAAGCAACAACAAATAATTCACTGATATATAATAATTCACAAATAGACATACATTATCAAAAAATAGACAGCTTACAAAGAACATTTGGCAATAGGTATGGCAGCAGTGGTCTAAATTAAAGGGGCATGAAAGCCAGCATTTTCTTTCATGATTCAGACAAAGTGTACCCTTTAAAAACAACTTTCTAAATTACAACAATATGACCACACAGGTCATAACACCATGGGTGCCACCCGAGTGACCCCAACAGTTGCTGAAGAAATAGCAATGCACATGGGTTAGCCAATCACACAATGCATCTATGTGCAATAGCCAATCAGCAGCTACTGAGCCTATCTAGATATGCTTTTCAGGAAATGATATCAAGAGAATTAAGCAAATTAGATAATAGAAGGGAATTAGAAAGTTGTTTAAAATGACATGCTCTATCTAAATCCCAAAAGAAAAAAATTGGGTTTCATGTCCCTTTAATTGTCAGGCCATCCACCATCAATATCCTATAAAACATAGTGCCTCATAGCATATCCTATTAATTGTCCAACATATAGAGAAACAGAACCATATTTAGAGGCATACATCAAAGTTTAGAATAAGCAGACTGGATCCTCTGAGTTGTCCAGTAACACTTACCTTCTGTAAGCAGGAACAGTCCCAACCGTCTCCAGTAGGTAATGATGCTGTTAGATGACATATAAAGTCGAGCCAATACGTTCTTTAATGGTCACAGCTCCACTCCTCATAGCAAATAGTAGGAGTACATATAGTAGCACTGTGTATAAAAGATTTATTAAAATAAAATGCACAAAGGGCTAGATTAACAATTGTATGCATCAGAAGGAACGTGCATATTTCAAGTTGAAATTAAACTCGTTTAAGCGCAATTGATTTTAATGTACATCGGGTTAGTGCGACTTCAGGGCTCTGGTTAACTGTTACGCTCAAATAAAAAATACATTTAAAAGTATAGTTACACTCATAAGTACACTGATAAAAAATGTTTTAAAAAAATTGCAATAAAAAGTTATAAGCAATCAAAGATATGATTTTTCAGCCACACAAAGTGTTTAACATAGAGATCAATTCACATACATGTCTAAATATGTATATGTATGTAATGTAGCCCATGGTCAGTTAGCTCCTAGAAGTACATTATTGCTCCTTAAAGAATAGCAAGCAAATGAAGCAAATTTGATAACAGAAGTAAATTGGAAAGTTAAAATGGGTGTGATCTATCTGAATCATTAACCCCTTAACGACTGAGGACGTGCAGGGTACGTCCTCAGAAAAAAGGCAGTTAATGCCTGAGAACGTACCCTGCACGTCCTCAGTGTGGAAAGCAGCTGGAAGCGATCCTGCTCGCTTCCAGCTGCTTTCCGGTTATTGCAGTGATGCCTCGATATGGAGGCATCCTGCAATAACCTTTTTAAGTAATCTGGTGCAGAGAGAGCCACTCTGTGGCCCTCTCTGCACCGGAGATCGGTTGCTCCCTGTGTTGGTGGGTGGGAGCCGGACCGGGAGGCGGGTGGCGGCCATCGATGGCCCTGTGGAAGTGAAGGGGGGCGGGATCGTGGGCGGGGGTGGCTGGGGGCGCGCGCACGTGCACGGGAGGGTGGGGGCGGGCGCGTGCACGGGGAGGGAGCGGGTGGGAACCGCTACACTGCAGAAAATGTGCAAATAAAAAAGATAAAAAAATCGAAAAATAAAATAATCAGCAAAGTGGTGGGGGTTTGTCTGTGGGGGGGGGGGGGGGAAAGCTACACTACAGAAAAAAAAAAACAAAGAAAAAAAAAACACTTTTTATTGTAAACTGGGTACTGGCAGACAGCTGCCAGTACCCAAGATGGCCCCCAATAAGGCAGAGGGGAGGGTTAGAGAGCGGTTTTGGGGGGGATCAGGGAGGTTGGGGGCTAAGGGGGGGATCCTACACAGTAGCATATGTAAATATGCTAAAAAAAAAATTTCATTTTTTTTTTAAAACCCTTTTATTTTAGTACTGGCAGACTTTCTGCCAGTACTTAAGATGGCGGGGACAATTGTGGGGTGGGGGAGGGAAGGGAGCTGTTTGGGAGGGATCAGGGGGTGGGATGTGTCAGATGGGAGGCTGATCTCTACACTAAAGCTAAAATTAACCCTGCAAGCTCACTACAAACTCCCTAATTAACCCTTTCACTGCTAGCCATAATACACGTGTGAGGCGCAACAGGATTTAGTGGCCTTCTAATTACCAGAAAGCAACGCCAAAGTCATATATGTCTGCTATTTCTGAACAAAGGGGATCCCAGACAAGCATTTACAACCATTTGTGCCATAATTGCACAAGCTGTTTGTAAATGATTTCAGTGAGAAACCTAAAATTGTGAAAAATTTTACGTTTTTTTTAATTTGATCGCATTTGGCGGTGAAATGGTGGCATGAAATATACCAAAATGTGCCTAGATCAATACTTGGGGTTGTCTACTACACTACACTAAAGCTAAAATTAACCCTACAAGCTCCCTAAAAGCTCCCTAATTAACCCCTTAACTGCTGGGCATGATACACTTGTGGTGCGCAGTGGCATTTAGCGGCTTTCTAATTACCAAAAAGCAACGCCAAAGCCATATATGTGTGCTATTTCTGAACAAAGGGGATCCCAGAGAAGAATTTACAACCATTTATGCCATAATTGCACAAGTTGTTTGTAAATAATTTCAGTGAGAAACCTAAAGTTTGTGAAAAAATTTGTGAAAAAGTGAACAATTTTTTGTATTTGATCGCATTTGGCGGTGAAATGGTGGCATGAAATATACCAAAATTGGCCTAGATCAATACTTTGGGATGTCTACTAAAAAAAAATATATAAATGTCAAGGGATATTCAGGTATTCCTGAAAGATATCAGTGTTCTAATGTAACTAGCGCTAATTTTGGAAAAAAATGGTTTGGAAATAGCAAAGTGCTACTTGTATTTATGGCCCTATAACTTGCAAAAAAAGCAAAGAACATGTAAACATTGGGTATTTCTAAAATCAGGACAAAATTTAGAAACTATTTAACATGGGTGTTTTTTGGTGGTTTTAGATATGTAACAGATTTTGGGGGTCAAAGTTAGAAAAAGTGTGTTTTTTTCCATTTTTCCTCATATTTTATCATTTTTTTTATAGTAAATTATAAGATATGATGAAAATAATGGTATCTTTAGAAAGTCCATTTAATGGCGAGAAAAACGGTATATAATATGTGTGGGTACAGTAAATGAGTAAGAAGAAAATTACAGCTAAACACAAACACCGCAAAAATGTAAAAATAGCCTTGGTCCCAAACGGACAGAAAATGGAAAAGTGCTCTGGTCACTAAGGGGTTAAAGTAAAAAATGGATTTCATGCTTGCTGTTGAAATGTTTTAGACACATGATAATGTTTATAGATTGCCATTACTGCACAAAAATCTTGATTGTTCATCTATCTTACAGTTTATAAATATATGTGTGTGCGTGTGTGTGTATTTTGCTGGTAAAAACGTCTAACTTCCAAATAGAGTCAATCTGTTGTTGTCTATCAAAATATCCATTTGAATGCTCAACTTATTAATGTGTTTCTTGCAGAAACTATGATAGATCTACTATTTTACCATTGGCTGCACACTCGAGTGACCTATTTATTACTGTCCCTAATTGGCCACATCAGAGAAAGTAACCTAAGTTACAACATTGCAACTCCCATTGTTTTATAGAGGCTAAGTAGTCAATTTATCAAGTTCCGTAAAGACCGCTGCTCCATAACCTGTCCGCCTGCTCTGAGGCCTGCTTTGAAGCGGCGGACAGAATCAACCCGATTGAATATGATCAGTTTGATTCACACCCCCTGCTAGCGGACGATTTGCCGCAAATCTGCAGGGGGCGGCATTGCACCAGCAGTTCTGGTGCAATGATAAATGCCGAAAGAGTATGCTGTTGGCATTTATTAATGTGCACCGGACATGTACGCTACATTGTATCATGTCCACTCGCACATTAATAAATTGACCCCTAAAACTTTATACTTATTTTGTCAATATTTAAACAGATAATGACACTTTAAACAATACATCTACTTTTTTTCTTAGACTAATCTTTTCTTTTAATGCATCATTTAATCTAGCATGTATTTAGTGCTGAATGTCCCTTTAATGCTGTGTCATTTTAAAACCTTATTTTGCAATTGTAGTCAAGTCAATTTTGTTTTGTTTTTTTCTGTGAAGCACCTATAATACTTTTTTTTTATTTAAAAGGCACTTTTATAAACTAAAGTTTATAGAAATCACCAAATAAAGAAAAATATTTAATTTTCTTTAGTGATGACGATGTGTAGATGGTAGACACCATTGCCTACACATTTAGCATTAGTTTAGCTTCCAAAAACACAAACCTTTAGGATTCTATTCTTATATAAAGTATTTTTTGAAATACTAATTGGAAGTTGCAATATAACATTTGTTACATAATGTTAGTACCATATTGTGCTTTATGCAGACAATGAGAAGCAATGGTATAGCCATGACATATTTGATACTTTATAACAGCAACAAATCTGTTTTGTTAGTTGATTAACAAGGCATTCTGACATGTATACAATATGTTAATACCGCTCTTCAAACTTACGGAAAGGGATAAGAAAACCAAACATTTTCTTTTGTGATTCAGACTCACAGTGCATATCATTATAAAGAGTTTCCAATTGACATCAGTTATCAAATTTGCTTTGTTCCCATGAAATTCTTTATTTAAGAGATACCTAGGTAGGCATCTGGGGTACTACATGTCAGGAAATAGTACTGCAATCTAATCATCTTGTAAATGGATAACATTTTTGCAAAACTGCTGCCATATAGTGCTCCTGAAATGTGTTGGCTCCTAAACATTACGTCCTGCTTTTCAACAAAAGATACAAAGAGAACCATGAAAAATTGACAATAGAAGTAAATTTGTTTATAATTGCATGCTCTATCTGAATTATGGAAGAAAAAAAAAAAGGGTTTTCATATCTCTGTAACATAGCAAAAAATAATTTAAAAAACACCAAACATAATATATTTGCAGCACACAATGAAATCTATTTTCTCCCATTTATTTGCATAGATGAAATGTTGTAATTTTAGTTTTCCTTCCAACCTGCTTGTATTACCCATTTTAGTTCAACTCAATTTTTAATAAAATATTTGACCTGCCACTAGAAGTATAGCGAAAAATAATTAGGCTTACCATATTGCCGCTTTAAAAAGGGACATATATGAAAAATACATGTCAGGGCTGTTTAAAGAAGTGTTTTGCACTATGTTCAATTATAAGAACCCTGACATAGGTATTTCTTATATGTGTCCCTTTTTAAAGTGGCCAACAATGTCAAAGTGACTCAAGCACCAGTGATATAGATTCAGTGTGCAAAGCTGGGGGAGCCACTGCTCAAAAGACTCCCATATAACAAGGGCAAAGAAATTCCAGCGGCACAACAATAGTGAATAATCTTCCAATTTTATTAGGTACCTGGAGGTAAAGCAATGACGTTTTGGGCTCAGGCTACTGAGCCCGAAACGTCATTGCTTTACCTCCAGGTACCTAATAAAATTGGAAGATTATTCACTATTGTGCTGCTGGAATTTCTTTGCACTTTTTAAAGTGGCAATATGGTCAGCCTAAAAATAATTGACTTGACGGAGACATCCAGTCAATGGGAACCATTTATTAAGAGGTCAATGCAGCTTAATTGTCCTACAATTTCAGGCTTGTGCAAGATCCTAGTTAAGTAGCTTCAGTCTTAAGACATAGAGGGTAACAGAGTTAAATTATCCCAAAAATAGACACACCCTGCTCTCGCTCTATTGGTCGCTAGAGAATGGGAGTCATGGCTGCACGAGCAATGTTCCAACTGCTCTGTTTGAATAGCTTGATTTTAAAAACTTTTTCTGATACAATTAAAGGGACATGGAACCCAACATTTTTCTTTCATGATTCAGATAGATAATACAATTTTAAACAACTTTTCAATTTACTTCTATTGTTTAATTTGCTTCCTTCTCTTGTTATCCTTTGCTGAAAGGTTTATCTAGGAAAGCTCAAGGGCAGCAGAGAACCAAGGTTCTAGCTGTTGATTGGTGGCTGCATATATATACTGATTGTGATTGGCTCACGCATGTGTTCAGTTAGAAACAATTAGTGCATTGCTGCTCCTTCAACAAATTATACCAAGAGAATGAAACAGATTAGATAATAGAAGTAAATTAGAAAGTGGTTTAAAATGGTATTCTCTATCTGAATCATGAAAGAAAAAATGTGGGTTTCATGTCCCTTTAACTTCAACCAACGGAATTTGAGCAAATTCAGTATTTTTTTTATATTTCTTTCTTATTAATGGAAAATTGTAAAAAAAAAAAAAGTAGAATATTGAAATTGTGAGATTTGCTTCTCTCCTATTCGGAAATCATTGAGTTATTTGATATACAGTACCTCTCTTTACAATTGAATCAAAATACAAAAGCACAAACTAGACAGTTAAACTACAATAAAAACCACAAACAGCATTACTTGTACACATGTTTACCTATTTCCACTTTAATATTTTATAGTCTCAGTTCTTCCCTTGGGGATTAAATGTATTCTTATAATTGTGCCATGAGATTTTATTGTCCATTATGCCGTCAAGGCTGAGATCCAACTAAAAATCAAACTCTAGAGTATTTTAAATACAAAATGACAGGTGCACACCAATCATTTCAAATTGTTTTTCAAATAAAACTGATTTTACAACACCACTGAGATTTTTAACGGTACATAATTTGTATCTCAAAAGCCCTTAAAGGTGCATTATGTATTACAGCGCAGTTAACATAATAAAACAATGAAAAACATACATTACTTTACCAAAAGTATTTGTTTTAAAAGGGCCCATTATATTAATGTAATAGGGAATGATTAGCCATGCTAATCATTTTTGTTCTTTAAAAGGTCATGCTGACAGATGAACAGGAAATTGAGACTCTCAGATCTCTGCTTGATTTTCTATTCAAACCCCAATTATTTATAATTCTTTTCAGATGAAAGAAGAGCCCTTTTCATCTAATTTTTGTGATGGTTTCCTAGCTATTGGTATGGAATACTATTGAGTGCTTTAAGGTTATTGAAGAAATTGTCTTCAATTGCTTGCGTTTATGAAGCTTATGTAAATTGGTGATAAAACATGACAGATCTAAAGCACTTTTATTGTCAACAAAGCTGTCAAAATGATCCATCTGAACCTGCACTCTGTTATGGACTTCATAAATTTCTTTATTAGTTATATTTATAGGAAAATGTTTACTCAATAAAATCCTATGTAGAATGCACATTAGTTTTGTTAATAACATCATATGATTTTAATAGAGTCTTAATAGATTCTTAACGTTAACTATAGACCAATGAGTTATGGATGAAAGGCCTCTGAAGAGTTGAATATTGTGTACAAATAATTAGAGATAGTGAATTCAAAAAATTAAAAAGTGAAATTGTATTCTACCACTTTATTTGCTTTGTAGGAAAACGTAAGAATCAAGAAGATACAAGTAGTGTAATAATTTCAGTTATAGATTAAACCTTTTTTTTTTAGATTATGCTTCAGAAGAAAAAAAAAACAAATACAACTATAGTGATATGTGCTTGGTGTCCTTTTAAAGGTCATGGAAGTCTAACTGCTTTAACGAAAACATACTTTAGACATAAAAATTGTTGGGGTTTTTACTGTGTTGTTTTTTTTTCATATCAAACAAATATTCAGAAGTCCAGTAATCTTTTCCATATCATTACAAGCACCATCATACCTATAATCAAGAGTTGTGTAATGCTTATACATTACATTTTTTAAATTTATTATAAATCACGATTCCTCTCCTTTTGATTAAAGAGACAGTCTACAATAGTATTATTATTGTTTTAAAAATAGATAATCCCTTTATTACCCATTCCCCAGTTTTGCATAACCAACAAAGTTATATTAATATACTTTTTACCTCTGTGATTACCTTGTATCTAAGCTTCTTCTGACAGCCCTCCTGATCACATGACTTTTTATTTATTATCTATTGACTTGTATTTTAGCCAATTAGTACTGTGTTGTGCTGACTCTTAAATAACTCTCCGGGTGTGAACAGTCTTCTGTTGTGAAAAGCTAATAAAAAAACCATGTAATAAGAGGGTGTCTTTAGTGGCTTAGAAACAGGCAGAAATGTACTGTCCCTCTAACTTTGTATTTAGTGTAGGTGCAGTGTGGCATGTAGCTGGCTTCAAGAGTTGATATAGATATTCATCTTATCTTAAAGGGACAGTCAAGTCCAAAAAAAACTTTCATGATTTAAATAGGGCATGCAATTTTAAACAACTTCCCAATTTACTTTTATCACCAATTTTGCTTTGTTCTCTTGGTATTCTTAGTTGAAAGCTAAAACTAGGAGGTTCATATGCTAATTTCTTAGACCTTGAAGACTGCCTCTAATCTGAATACATTTTGACCACTAGAGGGCATTAGTTCACATGTCTCATATAGATGACATTGAGCTCATGCACATAAAGTGACCTAGGACTGAGCACTGATTGGCTAAACTGCATGTCTGTCAAAAGAACTGAAATAAGGGGCAGTCAGCAGAAGCTTAGATACAAGATAATTACAGAGGTAAAAAGTATATTAATATATAACTGTGTTGGTTGTGCAAAACTGGGGAATGGGTAATAAAGGGATTATCTTTCCTTTTAAACAACAAAAATTCTGGTGTTGACTGTCCCTTTAAGTCATGTATGCACATAGGCATAGTAAAGCGGGTACGGAAAACATCTCACTTGAGGTCTTTTATAATAAATAGCTAACAAAAAGAGATCTTAGATTAATCTGATCTGAGGTCTAAAGTTATAATAATAGTTTCCCTAAAGGAGTTGCTGGTAAAATGCTAATGATATCAAATTTAACAATGGTGCTGGTGAAATGCACCATATTTGGGTATGAAAAGAGTATATATATCTGGAAAAAATAGGTTATTTTTGAAATTGAGATGGTCTGTGGTGGTTTGAGCATAAAACTAGCATATTATTTGAATTGTCAGAAGGCTCGGTTTTTAATGTGAGTCTTCCCAAAACAACAGGAAATCAAATCAGTAGTAACAAGCTTATGTTCTAGACCACTATGTTACATTTCCATATGCTTTTAACTAAATACTGCTAATTCTTATAAAGAAAAAAAAAAGCAAATCTTATTTAAATGTGCATTAGTAGCTTTTATGGATCGAGAGATAAATAGATAGACACTGTTATATTAAACAAATAATCTTCATTAGAACTGGAAGTAATGTCACTTCTGGTTTAGCAGAAAACCAAAACAAAACCTATACCTTTAATACAGAAAACTATCATTCACACAGATAGTTTTTGCAGCATTTAGAATGGTTTTGTTTATTTGCTAACAAAATAAAAATAGCCTGTTGGTCTACTAGAACTGTATTTTCTTTGTTTGTTATTGGATGTGTGCCAATAGCAAACAAAGAAACTAACTTTCTAGTAGACCAACAAGCTATAGCCATATATCCATATACTGTATTCACTCCTCTGTGCCCGGAGTTCACCAGGAACCAGAGCTAAATGTGGAGGATCTAAATGATGGAGCCTTTTTATAAAATGTATCTTCTAAAGGAAATTGAACTACTCTACCCACGGAGCTCATGTAGTGAGTAGACTTAGCTTTTAAAATAATCCTGCCAATCTTTAAAACCCAGATAATCTCAGAAATCGTAAAGTATCCAGGTTACCTATGCATTTTGGCTTTAAGATACCTGAGATACTCCCTCTTCCTGTTTAAATACCATGTTGATTAGTTCAACCCATTAATCCCTTATGGGTCTTAATTTATTGAATTAACCCTTTAAGGACACAGCTTTCAGTTTGCTCAATTGTTTTATGACGGAAAAATTCCATCATATGTCCTTAAGAGGTTAATCACACATAAGTTTCAGTCCCACAAAGTATTTACATATTGTTGATCAATCTTATAGAACTGAGTATAGTTTATTCAAACATATCAGTACATATTAAATGTATTTATAATAAATAATTACATTATATAGCAGGTATCCAATAGACAATAAAAAATACCTGGTCTCATAAAATATTTAATTTAATATAAAACAGACAATAAAAACAGTAAGATTAGAAAACTAATTCTTAATGATAAAATAAAACTGATAGACTAAAATAAAACTGAAAAAATAAAAAAAATAACTGCATGTTATTAAATGAACCTCAAATACATTTAAAAACTAAAATATGCTGTTCAAATCAATCTCAGCATGTAAACCTCTTGGATAAAGTTAAAAATGAATTCAACTTCTCTCCAATGTATTTTATGAATATTATCATTATTATTATTATTGTTTTTATTTCAGTAGTGGACCCGCAAAGTGTATTATTTGATAAGAAACAAAAAATATTATGGAACCTCTATAGCATTCTGTTAATGTAACTCAATATATATAAAATAGCGGTTACCAACTTTGCATCATATAATTTACAAAGGGTAATACATATAAAACCGGAATCCTTTTAGTTCTGATTTGACTATTAATTAAACTGAGACCAGACCAATAAACAAACATAGTTTATTAAAATAATTATTATAAACAATAAGCAATATTTGAATAAAGAAAATCAATAAACATATATCAATACAATGATTTAATGATTATCAGGTCAGAACTAATAAAAACAATCACTAAATTATTTTATTTGCAGTAGCTTGCGTGTATAATAGAGAAACAAAAACGTTTGTTATTTAAATTCTCAGCATAGCTGGCAAGAATCGGGTAAGCTAAAAATCATGATAAACCATAAGCAAATTATATTATTACCAGATTCCTGATTGACTCAGTGTTATTGTCAACAGATAAGACCAGGTTAAGAGGAGTTACCAAACAAAAATATTTGTGACTATGGGCAAACCAGAATTGACTAACTAAACTCACCTGGTTAAATAAGAAAACTTTGAATATAAATGTAAAGAGCATAAATCATATTAACAAAACTGTTTCATACAGGTTTGTTTCATACATCAATATTGTGGGATCCTTCACTATATTCAATGTAATGTTACCTCTGGATCCTCTATCGCCATTATCCTGACTTGTCTATCTGGTCAGCATAGCCTCCCATCTCCTCTGGACAGGGTGTGGTCATCATGCATGCTAGTGTGGCCCCATGTGCCGTCTGCTTGTGTCAGCTTGTGCACCCCCCTTTTGTGCATGAGTGTGTATTTTATGGAAAACTTTTAACTCCACCCAACTGATAGGGTAAGTTTCACATAAATCATTGGGTAACACTAATTACAGATTAATTAACATTTTTGTTAATGAGCTAAGATTTAGCAGTCAAAATAATTTCCCCTCAGAAGGTGGCACTTGTCACTAAGCTATAATAGACAAATATGTATTTTGTAAATATATTCTGAAAAACAAGTCAGTATCTCTATTTGACTGTTAGCCAAGGTTAAACCCCACTAATGTTTATAGACCAAGAGTCTTACTGGACCCATGTATGAATAACATGGGAATACTTGTGGATATTTATACTAATAATATATTGATAGGAATCCTGCAGCTATGATGGGGACCTTGAATATCATAATAACTAAATATGATTATTTTGTTAAAGTACAAAAACTTCACCATAATCAATTATATACTGACAAGCAACACTAGTTAATAGCTATATATAATACTGATGATTATTATTATTATTAATAATAATAATAATAATAATAATAATAATAATAATATATGTGTATGTGTACCTGAATATATAAGAAAATACACATGATTCATTTTATGCCTATATTATATACCACAGACACATGTGATTAATATGCAATATCAAAATGGTGAATTTTCCCAGACAATTGCCCTGACAGTATAGTTTAATCAAACATATCATTACATATTAAATTCATTTATAATCAATAATTACGTTATATAGCAGGTATCCAATAAACAATTAAAAATAACTGGTCTCATAAAATATTTAACTTAATATAAAACAGACCTTAAAAACAGTAAGATTAAAAAACTAATTTGTAATGATAAAATAAAGCTAATATACTTACCTGGCAGGGGAGTCTTAGCCATGATCACTAAGGTGGCTCTCCCTGGGCAAGGCTGGTTCATTGCACTCTGAGCCAGCTGACCTCTGCGATTTCCCCACATGTGGGAATCTCGACTGCAGAATTTATTGTAGTGAGGGACTGTGTGATCACTTTCCCCTGACAAAAATAAATAAATACATAAAAAATAAAACTGATAGACTAAAATAAAACTGAGAAAATAAATACTGCATGGTTATTAAATGAACCTCAAATACATTTAAAAACTAAAATATGCTGTTCAAATCCATCTCAGCATTTAAACCTCTTGGATGAAGTTAAAATGAATTCAGCTTCTCTCAAAAGTATTTTTTTTTCTAAGCTGCTACCCCTACTATTCCTTATATTTTCCTAATTCCCTAATAGACCAATTATTTCATGTTCTGATTATGCATAGCTTTAAAATGCTTATATAAAACAATTTCACTATTACTGTGTTCAAAATTTATTTGGTGTTAACGGACCTTATCACACAGCGGTCTACTGGTTTGTCCCAAATATTGAAGGAAATGGTGACACCTTCAAATACGGGTAGAAAATGTTATATTATGCTCATCATTAGCTGTCCTGACCTAAATACTATCTATTTATTGCAATGCTCATATCACTTGTAATATTTGAGGCAAATTAGATTGCTGCATGATAGGATCCATGAACATCTATTAAATATTGAGCACAGTAATATTGATAGCATTTTAAAGATAGATATATATATATATAATCAGAACACAAAATAATTGTTCAATTGGGGCATGAAGACAATAAGAATGAAAAGAAGGGTTGGCAGCTTAGACAAATAATTCATTTTTAACTTTGGGATCATTCACCCATGAGGTTTAAATGCTGAGATGGACTTGAACAACATAATTTAGTTTTTAAATATATTTGAGCTTTATTTCATATCCATGCAGTATTTATTATATCAATTATATTTTATTATAATTAAATGGACAGTCTACTTAAAAATAATTGTAATTGTTTAAAAAAATAGATAATCCATTTATTACCCATTCCCTAATTTTGCATAACTGAGGCTGCTATACTAATATAGTTTTTACTATGATAACCTGTATCTAAGCCTATTCTTAGATGCACTGAGACTGCCCATTATATCTGTGCTGTTGTCATTGCTAAGGCCTCTTTTACAGGATTGAGCTCAATGACAGAGGTAGCAGAAAACTTGTCAGATTGCATAACAATAGACTGGAGACTCAAATATATACAACAGTCCTGTTTATTAGGAGAAAGTTACACAGGCAAAAAGATAGATGTGTACTGAAATAGTTTATACTGGGAAACAGGTACAAGCAAGAGTTAACTCAAGCAAACTGTACAAACCAGTATAGCTGATGTTCAGGTACAAGTTCAGAAAGACAAGAGCAAAATACTGAAATGCCCACTTAAGGTCCAAGGACTGTAATGCCCACTTCTGGACCAAGCAAAGAGAATGCCCACTCCTGGGCCAAGTAAAAGGGAATGCCAACTTCAGGGCCAAACAGAAGGAATGTCCACTCCTGGGATAAGCAAAGAAGAGTGTTCACTTGTGGGCCAAACATAGTCAATGCCTACTCCAAAGCCAAGCAAAGAAGAGTGCCCACTTCTGGGCCAAGCAAATATCCAATATCCACTTGCACACAAACATATTACTTTTATGCTAACCCGTGCACATATAGGGCTACATTTAAGATACCCCGGATAGACAAGGCTGGCTCCAGCGAACCTTTTCCACCCACTATCGCGGCCAGCGGGCAGCAATATGCTGCCCACATTTATCATTGCACCAGCAGCTGCTGGTGCAATGCCGCCCCTTATTAGCATGCATCTTGCAGCTTTATGAATTTTGCCCTTAAAGCTTACTTCTGGTGGTATTTTCTTTTAATCTAGCCTTCTGTAAGATACCTTACTAGCTTTGCTTTGCTAAAGTTTAGCCAGAACTTTCGATTAAATCAGTCATTCCTTTGGGCTATCATTATTTAAGAATTTTATCTCTATATGGATCTTAATACAAATGTTTTCGTTTTCCAACATATGACACATTTTTTCCTGGTTTTATTTAACACTTTTATTATTACATTTGTTAATATTGCTAATTCAACTTTGATCATACTTTGTTTCTATTTTAATGATTTATATGTTACTGTGTTTTTTTTTCAGTTTTGCTTCCATTCCAAACAAATAGCTTTTTTAGCGATTAAACTCATTTTATGTAAGATGTGTGCCAATAACCCCTGTTTCAAGGTACTATGTGGTCTGATTGGTAGCTCTCCTGAGGATGAATTTAAACTTTAAATATATTTGAGGTTTATTTAAATTTAAATCACAGGTAAAAAGCAATACATAAAGAGGAAGTGACCGAATTGCTGAAATTAAACAAATTAATTCCCACATTTATTATAGTAAAAACAAGTATCTATCAAGGTGAGCAAAGATAAAACTACTGAGATAATGGGAATTAACAAAAGTGCATGCTCCAATATCCATTAAAAGAGATACCCTTTATCGGTTTGTGGCAATACAAATTAGGGAAAGTTGCAGCATGAAGTGAAGCAGCAGTTAATTTAGCAGCAACATTCAGTATAGCAGCAGTTAAACTTCAGCATGAAAGTAAGAAATAATACAGTGTTTAGAATTCCAAAACTATAGGCAGGATCTCATATTAGTAGCAGAATCAATTGTTGCTGTAGTGCTATTCAATCAAGCCCCTGTTTGTCGGCGTGTGTGCAAGCTCTGGGGAACGTATGGGAA
Organism: Bombina bombina; assembly: GCF_027579735.1. NCBI lineage: Eukaryota > Metazoa > Chordata > Amphibia > Anura > Bombinatoridae > Bombina > Bombina bombina. The sequence continues at coordinate 629,975,443 of NC_069504.1, forward strand.
ATTCATGGAAATGCATGGAAGATGGCAACGTGTAATCCAGTTTCAGAACTTTCTAATATTGGAATCCCAGAGGAGGATATATAGACCAGTGTGTGTACCGCAACTGAAAGTTTTGGGAGGAACACCCTTGTGGGATATGGATAACACTTTGATCACTTATATTGCGTGTTAATTACCTAATAATCCAAATCAGCTAGAATTTCAGTAGCTCTCATCCTATTGGCTGATTTGAACAGTCAATAGGATTTTAGTAGCTCTCATCCTTTTGGCTGATATGAATTTCAAAAATCAAATCAGCCAATAGGAATGCAAGGGATGCCATTTTGAAAAGGCTCCCTTACATAAAAAATTCAGTATATGGCGGTGACTGTATGAAGAGGATGCTTCATGCTGGATGTCTTCAGGATGAACCCAATCCACGTCGCCAGGATGAAGACAGAAGATGCCGCTGAGATGAAGATAGAAGAAGCCGCCTGGATGAAGACCTCTCACCGCCTGGATGTCCGGACTTCAGGAACTGTAAGTGGATCTTCGGGGGTTAGTGTTAGGATTTTTAAAACTTTTTTGGGTGTTTTTTTTTTTTTAGTTCAGGGTTTGGGCTTTTCTTAAAAGAGCTGAATGCCTTTTTTTGATAATAATAATAATAATAATAATAATAATAATAATAATAATAATAATATATATAATATATGGTGTCTATTTCATAAATATAGGAAGATCAGCTTGCTGTTTTTTTTTGTGGGGGAAGATTGGACACTCTAATACATAGCAAAAAATAGTTTTCTCGCCACAAAAATAATTGAAGAGACATACAATTGCAAAATATTATTTTATTATAGCACTGCTACTTGCAAACAGCTATGGGCCAGATTAAAAATGAAGTGCAAAATATTGCTTTAGAATATACATATACTGTATGTTTACTGGGAACACACAATTCCCATAAGCCACAATGTAAAGGTACTTATAAGACCCCACTCCCACCAACATTTAAGCCTCAAAACTGCTTAGTGCATTTTTTATTTATAAAAAACAACTGCTTTATTTTTTTTAATAAAAAACTATAATGTCCTCTATTTTGAGGGCATTTTGGGTACTTTTAGAAAATTAACCAGAGTTTGATCCGCAAGATCGCAGTAACAATAACCAGCCACTTGTAATGGCTGGTTAATTATTGCACTCCCGGAAATGGGGAAATTTACCCATTTGCGGGAGCACGAAAATTTAGCTCTCCACTTGTAATCTAGCCCTATGTGTTTGACCCATGCAAAGAGGTTATTATTAAAGTTAGCTCCAGAGCAGCAATGCACTATTGGAAAGAAGCTGGTGATTGGTGGCTACGCACACAGGCATCTTGTCATTGGCTCACCAGATGTGTTCACCTAAGTCCCAGTAGTGCAACCCCTTTGCAGGGTTTACATACATAGTGGTCTGATCTTTTTATATTTAATTTCAATAGAATCTCAATGTTTTTTTTGTTTTGTTTTTTTTTAGATTATGTTATTGGCTGGCCATACAAAACCCTATATTTAACATGGACAGTTAAATTCTCTGTGATCATAATCCATTTTCGCTACACTTTTTTGACACTTTGCACTTATCAAAATCAACACCTAAAAAGGATTTGAAAAAAATAAAAACTGGCAATTTCAACAAATTTGTGAGTATTCCTTGATGATTTAGAATGAAACACTTATTTTGCAAAATGTGCAATACACTTTGAAACTACTAATGACACAATATATATATGATATATACTGTATATCCTAGGTTTAGTTGTGGGTGATTGGTGAAGGTGTAGTTACGGGTTTTCTAATAGTAGGTCAGGGCAAGCAGATGTGGTGCTACAATAGTGGCAGAATAGGCAACTGCTTTATGGTGCCACTGCGGATGGGGGAAAATTTGGTGCATGATTTTTTTTTATGTGTTTATTTTTGATACTTAACTTGAGCTTCAAAGTAGAGGCCATACATGGTGGCATACTGGCTAGAATAGGAGTGCACTCCTTTAAAACATAAAGTCAGAGAGTGCAGGTCAGCCAGAAGAGCTGGAAGCATTTGACTAAAATATGTCACTGAACAGTCCCTGTGATCTTTACAAAACTTTAGCAGCCTTTATAAAAGTTGAGTGAGCAGACTAGTGACAGCAAGTAAGACTCACCTTCACCCAAAGGCTAATGGGTATTACTGGGGTTATGGGCACTCATAGGGTCACTGGCAATCATCCCATTTTTGATATAATGCAATATATTAGTGCACTATCTTCTCCTAAATGCAATCTGGACCACCAGCAGCAACAGCGCAACAATACCCTTATCATAGCCGGCAACACCACCTATTAGGAGCAGCACTATCAGCAGTAGTCAGAACAGGGAACATGGTATTGATGGCAGTCAACAGAGTCAGGGACTTCCTTCAACATCACAATGACATGTTCAGCCCACCCTAGAGGATTTTGGGGGGTTTCACTCTAGGGAGATGTACAGGCAGCAGTCTAGAATATTGACCCGTCTGATAGGTCAGTTAGTAGCTGTCAGTGGTGTATCCTTTGCTATGCTTCAAGGGGAGTCTTTCAAACATTTGATAGAAGCAGTTGTTCCTACTACCAACTCCCATCACACAATACTTTCAGCAGGAGAGTAGTCCCCTCATACCATTCATGCGTTGCTGTGTTTAAGAAGGAGTTGGCAAAGGCTGCTGGACAGTCAGTGCACTTTTTCCATTGACTTATGGAGTTCTCTTAGCAGCCATCATGCTTTCCTCTCCCTGACCAACACACTGGTGGCAGCTCAGGGCATATGATGAGGATTAGAGTGCTTCTACTGCTAGTAGTGGTACAGCGGCAGGCAGCTCTGGTCAGGGCAGTAAATCAGCAGGGATTTTTTTTTATTTGATCGTTTTTGGCAGTGAAAAGGTGGCATGAAATATACCAAAATGGGCCTAGAACAATATTTTGGGTTGTCGACTACACTACACTACACTAAAGCTAAAATTAACCATACAAGCTCCCTACAAACTCCCTAATTAACTCCTTCCCTGTTGTGCATAATACAGGTGTGGTGCGCAGCGGCATTTAGCGGCCTTCTAATTACCAAAAAAGCCAATGCCAAAGCCATATATGTCTGCTGTTTCTGAACAAAGGGGATCCCAGAGAAGCATTTACAATCATTTGTGCCATAATTGTACAAGCTGTTTGTAAATTATTTCAGTGAGAAACCTACAGCTAGATTACGAGTTTGGTGTTATGAGTGAAAAAGCAGCGTTATGGCTCATAACGCTGCTTTTTCCCTAACACTGCTATTACAAGTCTTGTCGGTATCGGTGTATTGCACACTTTTTAGCCTGTCACGCAACATCAGTACCGCACTTTTAAAAAAGTCCTTTTTCAATGGGACTCCCATAGCGTCAGTATTACGAGTTTGCTGGGAGGCCAAGAAGGCAGCGGTACACCCTATACCGACAAGATTCGTACCGCCATCTAAAGTCAGTAGTTATGAGTTTTACGTTACAAAGCTGTAGCATAAAACTCATAACTAAAGTGTTAAAAAGTACACTAACACCCATAAACTACCTAATAACCCCTAAACCAAGGCCCTCCTGCATCGCAAACACTATAATAAATTTATTAACCCCTAATCTGCCGCTCTGGACATCGCCACCACAATTAAAATGTATTAAACCCGAGCAAAGCAGCAATACAGATGCACATTTCAGCAGCTCCGTCTACATTGCATATAAAAATTACATTTAAGGACCGTTCCAGCCTCCATAATTGTTATTTCATCAGGATTGCTTACATACAAATGCCCTACACATCTAATCCTACTGCTGGGAATTCTGACAAAGAGATGGATCTTTAAAGCTTTTGTGAATAACCTGTTGGTCAGAGGCTCCGAAGTCGGCCATCTTGGGCCTATCTATACTGTATCCCTGAAGCCCACTCCTATCTCTCGTCATGTTACCTGCGGAGCAAATTATGGAGGAGATCCATCTCTTCCTTGACGGATGCCGTGACATGCTTGAGCGCTCACCGGGTCTGGCGCTCCGACAGATGGTTGATAAGCCTCAGGCTCTTCATACTCACATGCCCATTTTCCCAGCCATCCTGGAGGGTGATGGTGCTTTGGGGCCCCGGCGTCCCTCACCTCCTGAATGTGCTGTCTTGGAGGAGGAGAATAGAACTACTCTTACCGGCTTATCGCCGGACAAGCTGGGACGCTTCAATCTCCTGCAACACCGCGAACTTCCCACTGTGCCTAGCAATCGTATACAGTTACTGTCTCCGGCAGCTAAAGTAACCCAAGGAGACACATACCTTATATCGGCGGTGGCTTTCTTACCGCCGGACTGCTCTGATTGGACTTACTCGAGTGTAGCTGCCCGCACTATAACTGCACAGAGATTTGCAGATCCGCACCGCTTCTGTTCCGGCAAAGCTCAGTTGGCCCCTTTCATCAGTGGACGGCAGCGGTCAAGCATCCCAGCCAAGCTGCATAGGGTAGGCATTGGATAGAACTTTCAGAACAGCTTGTGAGAGTTTCATACCAGGAGCAGCTGGAACTCTTCCTATGTACCTATAATTTTCCAAACGCTGAGGACTAATATGGTGCCCCCTTACTATTTACTATTTGCTATTTGCTATTTAGGTCTAAGGATGATGGCCTCACGGTCTGAAGTTTTGAAAATATATCTATCTGAGAGACTGACTGTTTAAGGGACTACCTACTCTCCGTACCTGTTTTATATATATCATTAGCCCAAGGCTTAGCCTGCTCGACGCCGTTTTATTTTATTATACTTCTAGTTATGTTTAAGTTGCTAGTCTAAACATGTCACTAACCACAAGATATTGATTAGTTTTCCCAGACTGTGCCATATCCATAGTTTAGCCTTACCTATGTATCACATTTTTTGCAAACCAGGATTTGAGTCTCTGATTATGTCAGTATTCTACCTTAGCCTACTGTCCTATAAGTTGGTTTGAACTCTGTTTGCTTAAAGCTTCTCTGCTATATTTAAGTATGTTGCAGTTTTACTCCCCAGTTTTTTTACTGTCCACAACGCAGCATTTACTGAAAGTGTTTCCCTATTGCCAGAATTGTACTCTTACCAATCTAACTGCAGGGTTACATCTTTGTTTCTTATGGGATAAAAGTTTTCTTCTACTACTCCATTTCAGTCATGGTAAATATATAAGTTGGCCCTGATAAGGGGAGTTTAAGGGTAATGCTTATATACAGGCACACAAGAAAGAGTGGAACTGCTGCATATTTTGCCATGTTGAATTGACAAAAGAAAAAGTACAATTGCTGCATGTTCTGCCATGATGGAGTGTTTCTATATATTGCAGCCTAAGTTGGGAAATTGATATCGACACCACATAATCCAACATAGCATACCATACTACTTTGAAGCCTAAGATTTTATATGTTTATGAATATTCTTGTACTACCTATATCGTTATTATGTCTAGAGGTCCTGTTTGCTAAAGTTTTTATCTCGAGCCTGCACCTAAAACTGGCATGATTCCTCCAATAGTCTAGTTAACCATGTTTTGTTTATATGGTGTTTATATGGTTCCGTTTTGCTCATTACTAAACATTATATACAGCCTCCACTATTCTTCCCAAAAACCATAATCCATAAAATTAGGCATTTTTACATTTACCCTGTCTATGTTATAATAGTCACCTTGTGTGGCAATGATTTGCTATTACGAAGGATTTCACACCTTGGTTACAACCCTGAAGGGACTCCAAAGTCACATGCCAATTAGTTTAGCATCTCATACATACCAACACTTAATATATACTAGTTCACAGATAGATCTTACACACATTAGGATACTGTGCACCATTCTTGATTTTGCTTTAATGAGCCAGTGGTTGCAATAGGAAATGGGTTTTAGCTGGTCTATATATCTGTGGAATATTGTTTGTAACACGCCATATTGTCTCTAACTTTTAATATACCTTATATTGAGACAAGCTCTCTATTACTACCGGGTTTTCATTCCTGTGTTATACCTTTAGGCTAGCACCAAAGATATTATTATATGGGGGTTAGGCTGCCAGCGGCCGAGACAGCGAGACCCTCTTTTCCACCATAGTAGCTAGGTGCAGGCCTTTATCTACAACTGGGAGCTCAGAGACATGTAACTGCTCATAAACAAAACTGGCTGTTCTCAATATCATCATTATAGCTTCTAAATACATAGATACCTTAATGTGAAACATATTCGATATATATTTACTTATTATATTCAAACTCCCACCTCCCCCCACCCCTATAATAAGCCTCCCAATCCGGGAGATTTCACTATGCGGTTTATCTTGTCCATACCGCACCCTAAATATTATTATCTATACTTAACAGATTTTACCATAGGCTTATAAGCTTCACTTACAAATTGAGTTACAAGTGTTCAGTTTAGTATCTTCAATCTCTTATCTTACCTATGTCGTAATCTACTTAGTCCTATTTATATATTCCATTACCATACCAGCTATACTAGCTCTACCAAGCTATTTCTACCATCTGCTTAGTTTCTTTCAAACACGGCATACCCACATTCTGTTAAACTATTCTAATCCCGTAAGCTCTAAAATGACTACTAACCTTAGTTCATGTAAAATTGAAAAAGAGGTTCCATAAGTTTATTCCTATTGAGACTTTTGTCTTCTATCTATATATCAACTGTCACAGTGAAATGTACCATTTGTGTTTGTTTTACTGACATGTTTTACATAAATTGTACTGTTTTCGCACGACCTCAATAAAATCTTTTAAAAAAAAAAAAAAATGTATTAAACCCTATTCCGCCACTCCCCGACATCCTCACCCCTATAATAAACCTATTGACCCTTAAACCGCCGCCCTCCTGCATCACAAAAGCTATTTAAATATTATTAACCCCAAATCTGCCGTCCGCCCACACCGCCACTATAATAAACCTATTAACCCCTAAACCCCCTCACAACGAAATATACTTAAATAAACTATTAACCCCTAAACCGAAAGCCCCCACAAGGAAATATAATAAAACAAACTATTAACCCCTAAACCTAACGACACCCTAACTTTATATTAAAATTCAAATTTCCCTATCTTAAATTAAATTGAAACTTACCTGTCAAATTAATTTTAAACTAACAATTAAACTAAGATAATTATTAAGCTACCAATTAAATTAAACTAAACTACAAGTTAAAAAAATCCTAACACTACTCTAAAAATTATAAAAATATCTAATTACAAAAAAAAACTAAATTACAAAAACAAACAAACACTAAATTACAAAAAATAAGAAACAAATTATCAAAAATAAAAAAGAATTACACCTTATCTAATAGCCCTATCAAAATAAAAAAGACCCCCAAAATAAAAAAAAAACTAGCCTACAATAAACTACAAATGTCCCTTGAAAGGGCCTTTTGTGGGGCATTGCCCCAAAGAAATCAGCTCTTTTACCAGTAAAAAAAATACAAACACCCCCTCAACAGTAAAACCCACCACCCCTACTACTAACCCCCCAAAATAAAATAACTATCTAAAAAAACCTAAGCTAAAATCCTATTGGCTGTTTCAATCAGCTAATAGGATTAGAGCTCAATCCTATTGGCTGATTGGAACAGCCAATAAGATTTTAGCAGCTCTAATCCTATTGGCTGATTGAAAACTTTCAGCCAATAGGAATGCAAGGGACGCCATCTTGGATGATGTCACTTGCATTGAAGTTCCAGTGTACGGTGGAGACTGTATGAAGAGGATGTCTTAAGGATGGACCCGCTACGTACTGGATGAATGAAGATAGAAGATGGCGTCTGGATGAAGACTTTTTGCCGCCTAGATGAGGACTTCGCCGGCTGGATGAAGATCGAAGAGGCCATCTGGATGAAGACTTATTGTCGCATGGAAGATGACTTTGCGGGCTGGATGGATCCTTCAAGCGGGACTTTAAGGACTGTAAGTGGATCTTCGGGGGTTAGTGTTAGGTTTTTTTAAGGGTTTTTTAGGTGGGTTTTATTTTTAGTTTAGGGTCTGGGCATGTAAAAGAGCTAAATGCCCTTTTAAGGGCAATGCCCATACAAATGCGCTTTTCAGGGCAATGGGGAGCTTAAGTTTTTTTAGATAGTTATTTTATTTGGGGAGGTTGGTTTGGGGATGGTGGGTTTTACTGTTGGGGGGATTTGTATTTTTTTACAGGTAAAAGAGCTGATTTATTTGGGGCAATGCCCCACAAAAGTCCCTTTTAAGGGCCATTGGTAGTTTATTATAGGCTAGGTTTTTTTTTATTTTGGGAGGGCTTTTTTATTTTGATAGGGCTATTAGATTAGGTGTAATTCATTTTTATTTTTGATAATTTGTTTTTTATTTTTTGTAATTTAGCGTTTGTTTTTTATGTAATTTAGATATTTTTATTTGTAGTAATTTTAGTGTTTATTTTTTTGTAATTTTAGGTTTTAGTTTAAGGCATGTTAGGTTTTTTTCACAGGTAAGTTTGTATTTATTTTAACTAGGTAATTAGGGATTTATTTCTATCCAATTTTGCATAGAATTAACTGTATAGTAATGATGTTTTTAGTACACAGCAAGCAGTTAAACAATCACAGGATATTTAAACATATCCATTATACTTACTGATAATAGCATCTGACCTACTAATAATAAGCATTGTAATGGTGGAGTGTTATAGAAGGAATTGATGTTGTCAATAGTCCCGTCTTATGATGGGACCCAGACGTATACATCTATATACTTCTATTTGACACCATATACAGCCTATAGGGTATTTGCCTATTCTACCCAAACATGCATGGTATGATTGATAACACTATTTATGTTTTAGATTGACCTTTAAGAAATATGATCTAGAGGAGAGACTATCTGGACATTAGTGGTATTGACAGAAATTAACTACCATACATACTTAAATACATAATCACTGACACCATCCTATGAGACACCTTATTACTTACAATTAGAGGTGTTGATGTACACAAATCCTGTTTGTTATTATGATTTTTTACATCATTATTGATCATAGGATATTGAGTTTAGTGATACATGTAACAAAGGGGAGTGGGGACTGATGTGTAATGGAAGCATCTGTCTGTATATAAGTCACAGTATATATTATTATGCCTTCAATGAGAAGAGATACTTAAATCTACGAGGTATAAAATAAGTGGTTAGCTCAGGATGTTAGTGGAAATCAATGAGTTACGCAATGAGGATATGTGACTGATGTCGGATTGAGCCGTATGTAATATGTTCACTATTTGCCTGTAATATTAACAATGAATGCTTGGTAAACACTGGTATCATAAAAACACTTGTACTATAGCAATATAGTCGACAGTTACCAATTAATTTTGACGAAGCAACGTTAAGGATGGGAGTTTGAGGAAGCACAAACTGATTTTATATCAGAAGACAGGCAGTATAGAGGGATTTAATTTGAAACGTCTCTCGCCGATTATGCCTCATTATTTTTGATATGGAACCAATAAGATTCCTTTCTCAACATATTCCCCTCTCTGAAGCCAATGAAACTAAAGATTCCTTAAGGGGAGGTGATAAGGCTTAGAGGCTATACGTCATTATTGGAGGCTGTACTTCGAAGTAAATATTGGCACATGAATTAGTTCCTATCCTTAGAACAGATAACCAATGGGATCCCTCCTCCCACACACTCCCCCGTCCCAACCAATTGAACCATTAAGTTGGAAATGGGAGGTGGGATTTGCTAAGTTGCGGAGCAGCAGTATTGGAGGATGAATTCCTTAATATGGTATATATACATGCTGTTATAGCGTTCGGTTTGCTCGAATGAACTAGCTGATAACACATTGAAAAAGGCTGTTTTTTAAGGCCGAAACGCATTTGTGTAACTGTTTCTCTGTACAGGTCATACCAACCTCAAGTGCTGTTCTTGCCTCTTTCACCTGAAGCCGACGTGAGCAGTTTATCGGCCAGGAAACAGGGAGGCACACAGCCTTGGAAGCATGTAGTTTGACCTGGCTTTTAAATATTTATTTTTAAAGTGGTGGCTGATACCAGATTATTCTGGATCGTTTGTATTAATTGACAATATTAAAGGTTATATTTTAACTTACTTTACACTAACATATAGAGGTGGAGTGCTATATCCCCCTTCTTTTGCCCTATTACTTTAATAGGATACTAGTTATTCATTTGCTATTAAGGGTAGCACCGGTCCTTTTAGGGCTTCATTCCTCTAGATTTACTATCGCAGTGCCAGTAATTTAATTTCTGCTATAAACTAGGTAGTTAGTAAATAACTATTTACTAACTAGTCTACCTAGTTAAAATAAATACAAACTTACCTGTGAAATAAAAATAAATCCTAAGCTAGCTGCAAAGTAACTATTAGTTCACAGGTAAGTAAGTAGTTTTAAATAGGTATTATTTAGTTAATAATTGTAACTTTAGTTTAGCTCTATTTTAATTATGGTAAAGTTAGGGGAGGTTAGGGTTAGGTTTAGGGTTAGGTTTAGGGGTTAATATAGTTTAATTTAGCTTGTTGCGATGTGGGGGGCTGGCAGTTTAGGGGTTAATTGGTTTAGTTAATAATTGTAAATTTAATTTAGCTATATTGTTATTATGTTAAAGTTAGTGGGTGTTAGGGTTAGGCTTAGGGTTACGTTAGGGTTAGGGTTACGTTAGGGTTAGGGTTAGGTTTAGGGGTTAATGGATTTATTTAGTGGTAGTGAAGTGGGAGGCCAGAGGTTTAGGGGTTAATAACTTTAGTATAGTGGTAGCGAGATCAGGAGCAGCAGATTAGGGGTTAATAGTTTTATGTAGGCGGCGGCGATGTTGGGGTGGCAGATTAGGGGTTAATAACTATATGTAGGTGGCGGTAGGGGATAGGTTTAAACATTATTTTTTTTTTCCCCATAGACATCAATGGGACTGCGTTACAGAGCTTTTGTTTCCGCGATCGCAGGTGTCAGGATTTTGTTTTACGGCTCTCCCCATTGATGTCTATGGGGAAATTGTGCACGAGCATGTCAAAGCAGCGCTTGTTTTTGGTGCGGTATAGAGCATAAATCAACCATTTTGCCCGCGCAAGCCTGATTTTTTAAAACTCGTAATACCAGTGCTATAGAAATGTGAAATAACGACGCTTTTGTGGCGGTCGTTAAAATCCCTATAGCGCTCAAAACTCGTAATCTAGCTGCTAGTTTGTGAAAAATTAGCATTTTTTTTATTTGATCGCATTTAGCGATGAAATGGTGGCATGAAATATACCAAAATGAGCCTAGATCAATACTTTGGGTTGTCTACTACACTACACTAAAGCTAAAAATAACCCTACAAGCTCCCTGATTAACTCCTTCACTGCTGGGCATAATACATGTGTGGTGCGCAGCAGCATTTAGTGGCCTTCTAATTACCAAAAGGCAAAGCCATATATGTCTGCTATTTATGAACAAAGGAGAAGCATTTACAACCATTTGTGCCATAATTGCACAAGCTGTTTGTAAATTATTTTAGTGAGAAACCTAAAGTTTATGAAAAAGTTTGTTAAAAAGTTAACAATTTTTTTTTTATCACATTTGGTGGTGAAATGGTGGCATGAAATATACCAAAATGGGCCTAGAGCAATACTTTGGGTTGTCTAATCTACTAAAAATGTTTTACATGTGAAGGGTTATTTAGGTATTCCTGACAGACCTCAGTGTTACAACTATCGCTAATTTTGAAAAAAAAAAAATGCTTTGGAAATAGCAAAGCACTACTTGTATTTATTGCCCTATAACTTGCAAAAAAAGCAAAGAACATGTAAATATTGGATATTTCTAAACTCAGGACAAAATTTAGAAACTATTTAGCATGGGTGTTTTTCGGTGGTTGTAGATGTGTAACAGATTTTGGGGGTCAAATTTAGAAAAAAGTGTGTTTTTTTTCTATTTTTTCATCATATTGTATATGTTTTTTATAGTAATTTATATGATATGATGAAAATAATGGTATCTTTAGAAAGTCCATTTAATATCAAGAAAAATGGTATATAATATGTGTGGGTACAGCGAATGAGTAAGAGGAAAATTACAGCTAAATACAAACACTGCAGAAATGGCCCTGGTTGCAAACAGTATGGAAATTGAAAAGTGTTGTGGTCACTAAGGGGTTAAAGGGACAATAAAACACGAATTTGCCCGCTTGTGGACATGCAATAATTTAGTGCACCACTTGTAATCTGGCCCTAAGTGCCTGCTTATACCTATGTTTCGATAGGGTATATAAGGACACTTTTGCAATCTACATCATGGGATAGATTTATCATATGTTGGGCAGACATGATCCGCTGTAGCAGATCATGTCTGCCCGACTTCGCTAAATTCCTACAGCATACGCTGTTTGCATTTAACATTGCACAAGCATTTCTGGTGAAATGTTTGTGCAATGCCGCCCCCTGCACATTTATGGCCAATCGGCCGCTAGCAGGGGGTGTCAATCATCCCAATTGTATCCGATTGGATGATTGCTGTCCGCCACCTCAGAGGTGGCAAATGAATTAAGGAGCAGGGGTCTTATTCCTCAACCAGAATCTCCAAGGAGGACAGGACAGAGGTGGAGCTAATGGAGCTATTACTCCAATTAGTGCAGCAGGGAGGACAAGTGGCACCAGTTCTCTCTGGCACTTTTGCAGCCTCTACATCACCAACTCTGCCTCCTTTATCTCAACCTACTCCATCTCCTCCCCATCTGGCTCCTTCATTCCCTGTTGCTGAGAGTACTCCTCCTCTATCTCAACCGCAATCTCCTGGCAGGACACAACAGAGGAGGCCTGAGCACCCTATAAGGCCTCTCTGACGTCGGAAGAGGAAAAGGAAGAGAAATTATTTTTTTTACCTTTTTTCTCTCTAATTGGTTACAAAGAAAATAGTTTTTATGTGATAATGCGGTATGCTTACACCTGTGGAGCACACTCTGCATTCAATAGGCTTCTATGGTACCAGGGCCATGTAGGCAGACTGTTTGCAGAGTTTGTTTTACAAGTGTGATTCTGCCATATCATCACATGCTTCCCCCGTTGTTGTTTTATTTTTTGGTGATCTGATGTGCAGACTCTTGTTCTCTTAATCTAATTAAAGGGCCATTAAACTCATACATTATAATATATCATTATGTTAAGAAAAAAGCAATAGATCAAACTCAACTCAATGTTAAAATACACATCTTACTGTTGAGTTCAATGGCTTGAATGAAATATATGTGCTTGTATTTTCTAGAAAATAATCCATGTAAACAGAACAAGCATTGCTTAATTCTCATCTGATCAATGTTGGTAACATTTAATTACATTCTTGAACTAAAAAATAACCTTTTTCCCATTTAGGGCTAGATTAGAAGGGGAGCACAAAATTATCACGTGCCTGCAAATGAGCAAATTAGCCCATTTGCGGGTGCACGATAATTTACCAGCCATTACTAGTGACTGGTTATTGCTACTGCGAGCTCGCAGTAGCAATTAGCGCTTATAAAATTAACCAGAGATTTATTTTATGAATGTGTCCAAATGCCCCCAACATACAGTGTAGTGTATTTTACTAAAAAAAATAGATTAAAAAAAAGATAGCAGCATCTTTATTTTTTAATAAAAATAACTGCACTGGGCAGTATTTGGGGGGTAAAGTTGGTGGGAATGGGGTGTTAGAAAGAAAAAACGGCACTGAAAAATGCCTTTACATTGTGGTATATGGGAACTGTGTGTTCCCATTAAGCATATGTATATGCTTATATACATATATATTTATGTGTTAATATGTGTATATATATATATATATATATATATTTACAATATACTGCCATATCTGCGCTACTTACTCCCTTCACTGCGTTTAGGTTCTGTGACATCTTTGACGACTTCAGAATGAGGCTCCCATTGGAGCCTATGGAAACGCTTCGCAGCAATGCAAACGCGAGTTTGTGTTCGCATTACTGACAACTTGTAATACCAGCGCACATTAGCCTGCAATTGTATTACTCAGTGGAGCGCAAATATCGCTTTCCAGAAAGGGATATTTAGTGCTCCACTTGTAATCCAGCCCTTAATATCACTTTAATTAAATAATGTATGCATACATTTCTTACATTCTTTGCATAGTTGTCGAAATGACTACATTGTTTAAATAGATAGGAAAGTAAAATTTAAACTTGCATGATTTAGATAGAGCATGTCATTTTAAGACACTTTTTAAAATCACTTCTATTTTCAAATGTGCTTCGTTCTCTTGGTATAACTTGTTGAAAATGAATATGCACATATGCCTGCACACATTTGTCTCCTGTGATTGGCTAACTGGATGTGTTTAGCAAGCTGCCAGTAGTACACTGCTGTTCCTTCAGCAAAGGATAACAAGAGAATGAAGCAAATTTGATAATATAAGTAAATTGGAAAGTTGCTTAAAATTGTATGTTCTATCCAAATAATGAAAGAAAAAAAAACTGGGGGTTTTCTATCCCTTTAAATAAACAGTTCAGAACAACCTTAGATTTTGATGTGAAACATACATGTTCATATATTTTATAAAACATACCAATTTAAAAAAAATAAATCTTTTCTGACATATTTCAAAAAAACAAAAAAACATGTAGGATGATTTTAAAGGCTTTATGAATTTTTGTATGTGAAATAGCTTGTGCTATCTATTCGGCTACAAGTCCAAATTCATTAAAATCTTGGCTTTTTATTTAAAAGAAAATAATCTGTAAAAGGACACACACATGCTTAATTTGGGAAATGTATTTAGAACACTGTAAAAGCCCAGAAGCCTGTATTGATGAATTCAAAGTTACTTTATAGTTTATTATAACATAGGATCACAATTATGAAAATATAAAGAAGGGATATTTTTTAACGTATGGAATTGATTAAAGACTCTTCTGCAGGTCAAATGCAAATAAATATAGCATTGAGATGTGTGCATCTTGTCACCTACACTTTCAAAGCATTCACGAAGTTGAGATCGAGTATAAACTACACATGGCGTCTTTTTGTGCGCACACACATAAACATGGTGCTTGTGCTTTCTATTTGTTGTTATAGCATTGAGAGGTATTCTTGTCATCTACATTTTTAATGCGTTTGCAAATTTGAGATTGAGTAAAAACATGGGCATCTATTTATTAAGCCGTCAACTTTGATAACTAAGGCGAATCAGGCTCGCCACAAATACGCTGGAATTCCGCAGCGTATTTGTGGCGAGCCGGATTCCCCTTAGTTATCAAACCCTACAGACCGGCAAAAGTAGAATTTTGTGACGTAACATACGATCCACCAGACTCAGTCTGACACAGATCGATGCTTACGTCATTACAGATGTTCCGAATGCAAATTCGGCACAATCTGACTACTTTTGCTAGTTATCAAATTTCTACCAGGTACACTCGCCACTATTCCGGCCCTGCGTACCTGGTTTTCAATCCACCCCCCTGGAGGCGGCGGATACCTTAGGAATCAATGGGAGTCTGAAAGCAGCAAAAGCTCATGTTCGCTGCTGCCCGATATCCCATTGATTCCTATGGTAACGTTTACACCTAACACCCTAAAATGTACCCCGAGTCTAAACACCCCTAATCTGCCCCCCTACACTGCCGCCACCTACATTATACTTATTAACCCCTAATCTGCCGCCCGACACAGCCACCAACTACATTATACTTATTAACCCCTAATCTGCTGCCCCGACACTGCTGCCATCTACATTATACTTATTAACCCCTAATCTGCCCCCCTACACTGCCACCACCTACATTATACTTATTAACCTCTAATCTTCCGCCCCGACACCTCCGGCACCTACCTACATTTATTAACCCCTAATCTGCGCAGCCCCCAACGTTGCCGCCACTATATTAAATTTATTAACCCCTAAACCTAAGTCTAACCCTAACCCTAACACCTCCTAACTTAAATATAATTTAAATAAATCTAAATAAATATTCCTATCATTAAATAAATTATTCCTATTTAAAACTAAATACTTACCTATAAAATAAACCCTAAGATAGCTACAATATAACTAATAGTTACATTGTAGCTATCTCAGGGTTTATTTTTATTTTACAGGCAAGTTTGTATTTATTTTAACTAGGTACAATAATTATTAAATAGTTATTAACTATTTAATAACTTCCTAGTTATAATAACTACAAATATATCGGTAAAATAAAACCTAACCTACGTTACAATTACACCTAACTCTACACTATAATTAAATTAATTCCATAAACAAAATACAATTAAATACAATTAAATAAAATTATCTAAAGTACAAAAAAACAAACACTAAATTACAGAAAATAATAAACAAATTACAAGATTTTTGAGAAGTTTTCACCGAACCGGGCCGAAGTCCTCAACGAAGCCGTCAGAAGTGGTCCTCCAGACGGGCAGAAGTGTTCATCCAGACGGCATCTTCTATCTTCATCCATCCGGCGTGGAGCAGCTCCATCTTCTAGACATCCGACGTGGAGCATCCTCTTCATCGGACGTCTTCTTGAACAATGACGGTTCCTTTAAGTGACATCATCCAAGATGGCGTCCTTCAATTGCAATTGGCTGATAGAATTCTATCAGCCAATCGGAATTACGGTAGGAAAAATCCTATTGGCTGATGCAATCAGCCAATAGGATTGAAGCTCAATCCTATTGGCTGATCCAATCAGCCAATAGGATTGAGCTTGCATTGAGCATTGAGCTTGGCTGATTGGAACAGTCGCCGTTGTCAGAAGAGGATGCTCCGCGTTGGATGTCTAGAAGATGGAGCCGCTCCATGCCGGATGGATGAAGATAGAAGATGCCATCTGGATGAACACTTCTGCCCATCTGGAGGACCACTTCTGCCTGTCTGGAGGACCACTTCTGCTGGCTTCGTTGAGGACTTCGACCCGGTTGGGTGAAGACTTCTCACGGTAGGGTGATCTTCAAGGGGAGTAGGGTTGGTTGTGTGGGTGGTGGGCTTTAATGTTGGGGGGGTTTGTAATTTTTTTTTACAGGTAAAAGAGCTGATTACTTTGGGGGAATGCCCCGCAAAAGGCCCTTTTAAGGTATAATTAGTTTAAAAATCTTGTAATTTGTTTATTATTTTCTGTAATTTATTGGGGGGAGTTTGTACTTTAGATAATTTTATTTAATTGTATTTCATTGTATTTCGTTTAGAGAATTAATTTAATTATAGTGTAGTGTTAGGTTTTATTTTACAGGTATATTTGTATTTATTTTAACTAGGAAGTTATTAAATAGTTAATAACTATTTAATAACTATTGTACCTAGTTAAAATAAATACAAACTTGCCTGTAAAATAAAAATAAACCCTAAGCTAGCTACAATGTAACTATTAGTTATATTGTAGCTATCTTAGGGTTTATTTTATAGGTAAGTATTTAGTTTTAAATAGGAATAATTTATTTAATTATAGGAATATTTATTTAGATTTATTTAAATTATATTTAAGTTAGGGGGTGTTAGGGTTAGGGTTAGACTTAGGTTTAGGGGTTAATAAATTTAATATAGTGGCGGCGACGCTGGGGGCAGCAGATTAGGGGTTAATAAATGTAGGTAGGTGGTGGCGGTATCGGGGCAGCAGATTAGGGGTTAATAAGTATAATGTTGGTGGTGGCAGTGTAGGGGGGGCAGATTAGGGGTTAATAATTATAATGTAAGTGGCGGCGGTGTAGGGGGCAGAAGATTAGGGGTTAATAAGTATAATGTATGTGGCGGTGGGCTCCGGGAGCTCCGGTTTAGTGGTTAAACACTTTATTTAGTTGCGGCGGGGTCCATGAGCGGCGGTTTAGGGGTTAATACATTTATTAGAGTTGCGGTGGGCTCCGGAGTGGCGGGATAGGGGTAAACAGTATAGTATAGTGTGGGTGTTTAGTGACAGGGTACCAATAAAGCTGCGAAAAAGACGAAGAGCAGCGAGATTGATGACTGTTAGTTAGCAACTGTCCACTGCTCATCGCACCGTACTTGGTGCACGGCTTTTTGACAGCTTTTTTGGTAATTATGGAGTATTCAGGTCCGCGGCAGCGATGTTAGGCCATCTTAGGCGAGCGTATTGGTGCCGTCGAATGCAAGTAAGTTGACGGCTTGATAAATAGATGCCTTGGCCTCTGCCATACGGCATCTTCTTGCGTGTGCATGTGCAAAAAATATGATCTCGAAGACGTTGTATATGCTTATCAGTTTGATCGGTATCCACAAAACCACACAATATATTAATAAGCAAGACAAGTGGATGTAAAGTACTGATGCAGTGTAGCCTACACAGTGCATCATCAAGTATTACATTTTCATATATTTTTTAAAAAGCCTTAGTGCTATGTAAAAACTGCTAATGTAGAATTTAAACAGCACAATATGCCATGTTTGAAAACCCCACATATGTGATATGATCTAAATATGGTGGTTGTGTATTGTGCTTTTGTGCTTTTCAAACACTGTTTACATAGCACTTGTGCAGTGTTTTTAAATACAATTGTTGCTGAATGTTGATTCGCTCCTTTAATTTATCTTTAAAAGTTTGGTTTTCAATATGCGTGTCATTATCAATAATAAGTGTGCAAGATTGAAAAAACACTTTGCGCTGGTTTGTTAATTTTTAAAGGGCCAGTGTATTATATTGTTGGAAGCATTGTATAATCGGATCTCAAGTAGAACTGGTAAATAGACCCTTTTTTAAATGTACATTGTGTGGTTAAAGTGACCTTAAAGCACTTATCTCTCATTTCATCATTTTATTAATGCATGCATTTTTAATCAACTTTAAATTTAATGATATTTTGTAATCAAATTCATAATCTTGAAATCCTTTCTTGAAAAGCATATCTAAATATGCTCAGTAGCTTGATGCTTGGTGGATGCACATAGATATCTTGTGTGATAGGCTCATCCATGTTTATTGCTATTTCAACAACAAAACATATATGAAAAATGAGAAAAATAAATAATTGAATAAAATTGGAATGTTGGATAATATTGTATTTGATATCTGAATCAGGTATGAAAACTATTGGTTTTCATGGCCCTTTTAAAAATATTTGGTGGCCTGCTATATGCTCAGATTTTAACATGATATTGAATCTATATCACATTTCAAGTATGCATAGTAAAATATTTAAAACTATAGCAGTAAGCTGGTCATTCTTAAAAAAAAGACCTTGTCATAGTGATCTCAAAACATTAGCATTTAAGTCATACATAGCAAAGCTCAGACACATTATGGGGCCTATTTACTATGGTGCGAGTGGACATGATCCGATATAGCGGATCATGTCCGCTGCACATCGATAAATGCCGACAGCATACACTGTTGGCATTTATCATTGCACCAGCAGTTCTTGTAAACTACTGGTGCAATGTCGCCCCCTGCAGATTTGTGGTCAATCGGCTGCTAGCAGGGGGTGTCAATCAACCCGATCATATTCGATTGGGTTGATTTCTGTCCGCTGCCTCAGAGCAGGTGAACAAGTTATGGAGCAGGTTAACTTACTCTAAAACCCACCCAATCCCCCCTTAAAAAAAAACACTAACCCTTTGAAGATCACCCTGCCTTGAGGAGTCTTCACCCAACCGGGCCGAAGTCCTCCACGAATCCTGCAGAAGTGGTCCTCCAGACGGGCAGAAGTCTTCATCCAGGCGGCATCTTCTATCTTCATCCATCCGGCGCGGAGCGGCTCCATCTTCAAGACATCCGACGCGGAGCATCCTCTTCTGACGATGGCGACTAAATAATGAAGGTTCCTTTAAGTGACGTCATCCAAGATGGCGTCCCTTCAATTCCAATTGGCTGATAGAATTCTATCAGCCAATCGGAATTAAGGTAGGAAAAATCCTATTGGCTGATGCAATCAGCCAATATGATTGAAGTTCAATCCTATTGGCTGATCCAATCAGCCAATAGAATTCAAGCTCAATCCTATTGGCTGATTTTTCCTACCTTAATTCCGATTGCCTGATAGCATTCTATCAGCCAATCGGAATTGAATGGACGCCATCTTGGATGACGTCACTTAAAGTAACCTTCATTCTTCAGTCGCCGTCGTCAGAAGAGGATGCTCCGCATCGGATGTCTTGAAGATGGAGCCGCTCCGCGCCGGATGGATGAAGATAGAAGATACTGCCTGGATGAAGACTTCTGCCCATCTGGAGGACCACTTCTGCCTGTCTGGAGGACAACTTCTGCCAGCTTCGTGGAGGACTTTGGCCCGGTTGGGTGAAGACTTCTCAAGGTAGGGTGATCTTTAAGGGGTTAGTGTTAGTTTTTTTTTAAGGGGGGATTGGGTGGGTTTTAGAGTAGGGTTGGTTGTGTGGGTGGTGGGTTTTAATGTTGGGGGGGGTTGTAATTTTATTTTTACAGGTAAAAGAGCTGATTACTTTGGGGCAATGCCCCACAAAAGGCCCTTTTAAGGGCTATTTGTAATTAAGCATAGGGTAGGGCTTTTTTTTATTTTGGGGGGGCTTTTTTATTTTGGAAGGGGGATTAGATTAGGTGTAATTAGTTTAAAAATCTTGTAATTATTTTATTATTTTCTGTATTTAGTGTTTTTTTTTGTACTTTAGATAAAAAAATGTAATTGTACTTAATTGTATTTAGTTTAGTTAATTTATTTAATTATAGTGTAGTGTTAGGTGCTAGTGTAATTTAGGTTAGATTTTATTTTACAGGTAAATTTGTCTTTATTTTAACTAGGTAGTTATTAAATAGTTAATAACTATTTAATAACTATTGTACCTAGTTAAAATAAATACAAAGTTGCCTGTAAAATAAAAATAAACCCTAAGCTAGCTACAATGTAACTAATAGTTATATTGTAGCTAGCTTAGGGTTTATTTTATAGGTAAGTATTTAGTTTTAAATAGGAATAATTTATTTAATGATAGTAAGATTTATTTAGATTTATTTAAATTATATTTAAGTTATGGGGTGTTAGGGTTAGACTTAGGTTTAGTGGTTAATAAATTTAATATAGTGTCAGCTATTGGGGGCGGCAGATTAGGGGTTAATAAGTATAATGTAGGTGGCAGCGGTGTAGGAGGAGGAAGATTAGGGGTTAATAAGTATAATGTAGATGACGGTGGGCTCCGGGAGCGGTGGGATAGGGGTTAATAAGTTTATTTAGTGCGGCGGGGTCCGGGAGCGGCAGGATAGGGGTTAATAACTTTTATTTAGGTGGCAGCGGTGTAGGGGGGGCAGATTTGGGGTGTTTAGACTCGGGGTACATGTTAGGGTGTAAACATTCCCATAGGAATCAATGGGATATCGGGCAGCAGCGAACATGAGCTTTCGCTGCTTTCCGACTCCCATTGATTCCTATGGCATCCGCCGCCTCCAGGGTGGCGGATTGAAAACCAGGTAAGCTGGGCTGGAATAGTGGCGAGCGTACCTGCTAGTTATTTGATAACTAGCAAAAGTGGTCAGATAGTACCGAACTTGCATTCAGAATATCTGTAGTGACGTAACCATCGATCTGTGTCGGCGGATCGCATGTTACGTCACTAAATTCTACTTTTTCCGGTTTGTAGAGTTTGATAACTAAGGCGAATCAGGCTCGCCACAAATACGCTGCAGAATTCCAACGTATTTGCTGTTGACAGCTTGATAAATAGATGCCAAGGTAATCACAGAGGTAAAAGGTATATCAATTTAACAGTGTTGGCTATGCAAAACTGGGGAATGGTAAATAAAGGGATTATCTCTTTTTTAAAAAAATAAAAAAAAATTGTGTTTACTGTCCCTTTAACACACCCCTAGATGCAACCTCACGTTCCCATTGCCTGGAAGCCTTGCGCTCACAAGAGTGCTCTTTGATAAGCTCCAACAGGAGCCTTGTTTTCATGCCATGAGACACAGCAAACCACCTTGTGCAGCGCAGAGGCAAATCCTGCAGCGTTGAGCAGCAAAATCAAAATATATATGTATTTGAATATTTAACATATATATTTATGTATTTATATGTGTATATACACATATTAACACATACATATATATATATACAGTATATATGTATATAAGCATATTATACACATATATTTACAGTAAAAACTCAGTCCCCCATTGACCTCAATGTAAAGGCACTTTCAATGCCTTTTTTTTTTTTATAACACCCCACATCCCCTCACTTTAACCCCTTATAACTGCCTTGTGCAGTTTTTATTTTAAAAAATAAAGATGCACATATTTGTATTTTATTTTGAACTACTGTCCTCTTTATTTGGGGGGTAATTGGAGCAACTTTATTCATTAACCAGAGGTTTGACCCCCCGGTCAATTGTGCTAATCGCAAACTAAAAATACAAGCTGGCGGGAGCATTAACCAGCCACTTGTATTGTCTGGTTATTTAATGTGGCCCTGTAAACTGACAAACTTGCTCCTTTACAGACGCACGTTAAAATAGCGCTCCACTCGTAATCTAGCCCTAAATGGGTGTGAATTTCTGTGACTACTCAGACAAGTCAAAATCATCACACAAGTCCCAATCAGCCCAATATGAGAGTCTAGGATGTGAGCACAAGACAGGTTTTACTTCTGTATATACAGAGTTGGATGCCTCAGTGAAGGTGCCGACCAGTCACACTTTAAAAATGTTATTGTGCTCTGTTTGCTTCCCCAAAAGTTCAGTAGCAAATGTGCATTGGAGAGATGCTGTGGCATGTGCAAATGCTGTCTGTCTCATCTATATATGTGTTTTAAGTAGATAACTAGGCACATTTTGGTATATTTCATGTCACCATTTCACCGCCAAATGCCATCAAATAAAAAAATGTGGTACTTTTTCACAAACTTTGGGTTTCATACAGAAATTATTTACATACACCTAGATTACGAGTTTAGAGCACTATAGGGAAAGTAAAGAATGTCACAAAAGTTGCGTTATTTAACCCCCTATAGCGCTGCCATTACAAGTTTAAAAAAACCTGGCTTGTGCGGGGATATGGCTGCATTGAGCTCCATACCGCACACAAAAGCAGTGGTGTTTTGACGTGCTTGTGCACGTTTTTCCCATAGACATCAATGGGGAGAGCTGGCAAAAAAAAAGTCTAACGCCTGCGATTGCGGAAACAAAAGCTCAGTTTTTTGAGAAAGGGGTAACACCTGAAACGTCAAAATAAATACTTTATCTTTTTGCAAGACCATGTGAGTGACTTCCTCTTTGCTGCTTTATCTATACTCTTGAAGTGCACCCGGGGCAAGGAGAGCTCAATGGAGCTATTTGAAGCTGGAGTGCTACTACACCTTCTACATGTATATGTATATATATATATATATATATATATATATATATATATATATATATATATATATATATATATATATATATAAAAGTGTATATGTCTGTGGGTCCAGATATTATTCATCCAAGGGTTCTAAGAGAATTTCTATCTGTGATAGCTACTCCAGTAGCTGATTTAATTAATCAGTCACTTTTACAATTGCTAATGTAGTTCCTCTTCATAAAAAGGGTAGTAAGGAAGATTCTGCTTACTATAGGTTAGTCAGGTTGACCTCAATTGCAGGGAAATTACTGGAAACTCTTTTAAAGTAAAGACTTGTGTCTTACCTTCAGGCAAACAACTTAGAAGACAAAGGACAGCATGGTTTTACGGCTGGAAGATCATGTCAGACTAAGCTTATTGATTTCTTTGACCATGTATTTAAAGTAATAGACCAGGGAGGAGGTGAAGATGTTGCATATCTAGACTTTAGCAAAGCATTTGAAACAGTCCCACACAACAAACTTATTCACAAAATGTATTGCCTTGAATTAGATGCTAGGATTGCTAAGTGGGAAGACTGCTGGTTTAAGGGTAGAAGGCAAAGGGTTTCATTCAATGGAGGATATTCAAATATGGGGTCAGTTGCTAGTGGTGTTCCCCAAGGTCAGTTCTTGGGCCTATTTTGTTTTACATTTTAAATAGTGATATTGGAAGTGGGCTCCAGGGGAAGGTGTGCTTGTTTGCTGATGATACAAATATTTGTAACAGAGTTGATGTTCTAGGAGGAGTGGGTCAAATGAGCAGTGATATTAAAACACTGGAGGACTGGGCAAATAAATGGGATCTAAAATGTAATATCACAAAGAGCTACATTATGCATATAGGATCCAAAAACCCAAAGGCCAATTATAGTCTCAATGGCACATTAATTCTGTATCTAAAGTGGAATGGAACTTGGGAATTATTATTTCAGAATTTTAAATTTGGAAGACAATGTAGCAGTGCAGCCAGTAAGGTTAGTCAAATAATTCATCTGAAATATTGTGTACAGTTCTGGAGACCATATCTCCAGAATGATATAAATAAACTCGAAACTGCTCAAAGGAGGGCTACTAAAGTGGTACATGGTCTAAAATATAAAACCTACAAAGAAAGACTCTTTTATCTAAATAGGTAGATTTTAGAGGAGAGTAGGGAAAGAGGTAACATGATAGAAACTTTCACATATATGAAGGGACTTAATAAAGTGGAAGCTGAAAGTGTTTTTCTCAAAAAAATGGTGGATTCATGGAATAAACTTTCAAAAGAGGTGGTAAACACAGGGACTGTAAAAAAAATTAAAAATGCTTGGGATATGCATAAGGCTATCCTAAGAAAACATTAACATGTAAAATGGGTAGACTTGATGGGCATTTTAGTTCTTAGCTACCGTTAAATTCTGTGTTTCTATGTACGCATGTGTATTTATGCGTACATATATATATATCTTTCAAATCATGCACTCCTTCCTTTTGATGTCTCTTATATAGCCCAGGTGTCTCCTCAAATAATATTCATATGTACCAATCTAGAATGGAGGGCACTCACAGGTCTTGATTGAATTTCAACTGATTTTATTATTTCACATAAGTCGACATTTCGGCTCCACAGTAAGCCTTTTTCTAGACAATCTACAATTATAATATTTACAAATTAATTGAATCTACAAATCAATTTTTTATACATACAAATGCATAAACAAACATACAAAAAGCACAAATATTATTCATAGCTATTATCCTCATGTCTATATACAATAAACCATTAAAAATTTCCAGCTTGCCCCATTGTGTTTATGTGTAATGCCCATCAGTATGTCTTCACATTTGTATTTAACCCGGCTATTTACAATATTTAGAAAAGATATGTCTGTTCATAGGAGTAAAAATTGTTTCAATTACATTTTTACATGTATTGTTATGCCATTATTAAATTAACATTTACTATATTGCAAAAAACACCATGTTATCATAAATACATCCCGATTTGCTCTGTTTTTACAGCATTGTCTTAGCAAGTATCATGTTGACAAACATTTGTAATTGGCCTCTCTCTATTAACATTATTACCAGTTGCAACCCCTAATATCCTTTTTTTCTATATGCAGCGATAGCGTTTACCTGCTACACTTTAAATGTATCTCAATCTCCCTATTGATATAATATTTGTATCTATAGACAAACCTGTTATTCACTTCAGCGTTTTCAAGCCACCATTCCCAAATGATGCATCGCCTAACCCACTCAATCCTGAGTTGAAATACCTGCGGTTTGAAAAACTTAATGACATAAATTGCGTCAAGGGCTTGAGATGTGTTTTCCTATTCATTGCAAGGGACAGGTAATTAAAAGTACGTTGACCACCCAACCATATCAAAGTAGATGCATTAAACACCCATGGATATTGTGGTCCCTAGGGACTAGTAACTATTTTATTTAAATCTAAAACCCTAAAAGATATACAGAGAATGATTAATCACTGAATCATTTTTTTTTTTAAAATAGTGATAAATCTAAATGTGTGTTAAGCCCCTTTGGATGCATCGTACCTAACCTATTGATCCATTGAGCTTCTCTTTTTAAGAGCTCTTCGTCTCTGTTCCCTCCTTTTCTTAATGGTGTACCCTGTCTATAACCATGGTTCTAAGCATAGCTATGGTGTGTTTATTTTCTAAAATATGATGAGCCACAGGTTGCTTACTTGTGCCATCTCTGTAAGCAGCGCTAAAGGCGCTTTTATGGTTGGCAAGGCGGTCCTCTAAAGGGTGTACAGGTTTTATCCAAGTAATATTTCCCACATGGACAGATAATAATATACACAACATAATCTGAGGTGCAGGATAGCCTGTGTCTAATATTTTTTTTTTTTTAGATCTATAGGGATAAGTGAATGTGTTACCTGGTATCATAGTGTTACAGGTAACACAGCTCCCACACAGCTTGAGAAGAGTGTTTCTATCTGTGGGTTTAAAATTTAGCTTGGTTTGTAGTTTACAGTTATTGTCTATATAGTTTTTGTAAATACACAGGTGAAGGTACTTAATCTCATTTGAATTGTATTCCAATGAATAATTAAAATCCATGAGACAAGAAATTTCCAGGAATGATCCAATTTGCACTGGGGATTTGTCCTCTAGTGTTTGTTTTTAAGCATCTCCAGCTTACTCTTTGTGCATTGTTTATTGCTTAACTTGCAGGACTGGACACCCTTTAAGTGAAACTTGGTTTGGATCACCTAACCACCTCTGGGCCTGGAGCAACATCAACTACATTACCAAAAAGGGATGATGAAGATGGTTTGTTCGCCTGTACCGATGAGGATGCAGAACGGATCCTAGAAGCTTGTGGTATGGAAACAATAGAAGAATCACCATTAAATCTATATCATAGATTATTAAATATGAAAAGGAAGGAGGTGGACTATATTCTACACTCTAATTACCTAGCAGATTATTTTAAGAAAAAGCATATCCCCCGTGGTTTTAGAATTAAAAAGATGCCAACCATTGGGAGGAATAATGTGGACTTCTGTAAGAAATGGTGTCATATCACCAACAAGTGCTCTTTGGACTGGGTATTACTAGTGATTGAGGAGGTAACACGCTTAAAGAAATCCACTAAGATTGAAATTGATATGATTGAATCTGAAAAACTAACTTGTTTAATTAATGATACTAGTGAAGACTGGTTGGGTAAACTAAAAACTCAGATTGTAAATATAAATAAGAATTGATTTCTTTTAAAAACAAAAAAGTACATACTGTCTAATTAGATTATAAAAAGAAATGGGTAAATCCCTGGTTGAGTGGCAAGCCAACACACTATCGTACAAGATTCATTGACAAATGCACACAACAGAACATGTTAACAGTAGATACCAGTAGAGGGGATTCCAGTGGCCCTGTGGGTACTAGATCTGACATCAATGCAAACAGAGAGATACGTAGAATTCAAACCAGGTTGCAGAACAAATCATCATTTCATTCACAAAAAGGAGGTAGGCAAAGATATAGAGGCCATGCCAGATGGGGTGGGTGGCACAAAAGTAAAATAAAAAACCCAATAGATGAATGTGTTGTTATTAATCTTAGCAACCATACATTGAATGAACAGGAACTTTCCCTTTTAAGGAAGGGTTTGAATTATGTCCCTACTCCAAAGGCTGATGAATTTGCTAACCAAGTTGATCTTTCTAGATTTCAGCGTCAGTTGAAACATAAAGACATGTATCAAATTCTAACACTACTCATGTTCAACCCAAATTTAAATTCTAATCGAAATCCAAGTTTGAACGAGTTAACACACTTTATATTTGCACCACAGAAATCCAACAGGGTTGTAAGGGAATTAGTAAACAACAGAGTAATATGAGTGGCCAAGAATGGGAAGTATTACATAATCTTAGGGATGACAGAACTATAGTCATCCGCTCTGCAGACAAGGGCGGAGCAATAGCCATCCTCGATCACTCATATTACAGAAATGAACTGTTACAGCAGTTGAGAGATAATCAAACCTATTTGGTATTGTCTAGAAATACCACTTGGGAATACAAGGTAACACTGGATATTACATTACACATGGCACTACAGAGTGGGTATATAGATGAATCCATCCATACATTTTTGGTTACTGACCATCCAAAATACTAATTTTTTTTTTATAGTGTCCTTAAGGTCCATAAGGACCCATTGAAACCCCCGGAGAGCCCAATAGTGTCAGCAATAGGATCTTTATATCAAAGTGTCGCTCAGTATGTTGATAACCATTTACAGGACACAGTAAAGAAAACCAAGGTGTTTCTCTTAGATTCCATGGAAGTTCTCAGTGAGCAAAAATATAATAAGGATGTTATATTGGTTACTTTAGATGTAGCCAGCCTTTATACCATTATTCCTCATTTATTAGGGTTGGAGGCTGTGAGACAAATTAACGTCAGACCAGCAATACATGGGTCCACCGATTGAATTTATTATTGAATTGTTAAATATCTGTCTAACCCACAATTATTTTAGATTTGAAAACTCTTATTATTTACAATTAATAGGAATGGCCATGGGTTCCCCAATGGCTCCTTCTTTTGCCAACCTTTTCATGTCTTTGTATGAAGACAAATATGTTTTCTCTGAAAATAATTCCAATATTTTTCTGTATCACAGATATATAGACGACCTGTTATTTGTATGGGGTGGCAGAGAGACTGAGTTAGTAAAATGGTACAACAAACTTAATGGGAATCTAAATAATGTTCAGTTTAAAATGGAATATGATTCAAATGAGATTAAGTACCTTGACCTGTGTATTTACAAAACCTGTATAGACAATCACTGTAAATTACAAACTAAGCTATATTCTAAACACACAGATAGAAACACTCT
The DNA here is from genome assembly GCF_027579735.1 of Bombina bombina. Lineage (NCBI taxonomy): Eukaryota > Metazoa > Chordata > Amphibia > Anura > Bombinatoridae > Bombina > Bombina bombina. The sequence goes on from NC_069504.1 coordinate 630,004,111, forward strand.
TCTCAAGTTTCAAAGTTTTCATCCTCCTCAACTAAAACTTTGTATTCTAAAATCCCAGCTAATGAGGGTTATAAGAAACAACTCTAATGAGAGGGATAAATTATATAACTTTTGGAAGAAATATTTGCCTGAATTAGAGGAGAACAGGATTGAGCGAAGCTTTACAGAGTTAGAAAAATTACAAGTTTCCATATCATGGAAAGAAGCGCACCTAAAATTAGTCAACAATTATTATCTTTCCCCAGATAAAATGGCCAGATTCTATCCTTCTCAGAATTATGCCTGTCCAAGGTGCTCTATGGATAGGGCGGATATTCTTCATATGTTTTGGTCTTGTCCAAAGATCCAACAATATTGGCAAAAGATAAGATTCTGGTATAGTAAAATCTATAAAGATATGGCTCCATTCACTGCTGATGAGGTAGTTTTTCTAACTAATGTTGAGTTACGCCCTAAAAGGGTGATAAAGATATTTAACACAATTATTATAATTGCGAGACAGTTAATTGCTAAAGGCTGGAAAGATCATACAGCCCCTAGAGTCACAGGGTTCCTTAAAGAAATTCAGTTTCAAATCTTATTTGAATCCTTTCATACTAAATTTGCAGCTGAACGTAGGGTCAGGGCTTTCCTCATGGATTGGTCTCCACTAATTATTTCTTACCCATTACAGATTCAAAGACGTATTTTACAACCCTTCTTAAATACTATAGCCTTCTTAGAGTTGGTTATATTAGAATTATTCCCGTCAACATGGATATCGGGTCCCCGGGAGATAACATTATGAAATAGTAATTTTGTAACAACAAGTAGAGAAAGAGAAGAGGTGGGGTAAGTAAGAGAGGTAGGTGGTGGGCGGAGGGGGTTGGGGGGATGCGAGAGAGAGAAAGTGTATATTTGTATATTATAGATTATTTTTTTTATTTTTTTTTGTTTTGTTTTGTTCGTTTTGTTTTGTTTTGTTCCCCTTTTTCGTTTTTTTTTTGGTTCATTAGTTGTTTAAATATTTATAAAATCTCCAGCGATATAGTTGGTCAGATCCTAAAAGTTAGGTATTAGTATTTACTTGTCTTGTTATACTTACTGGGTATCACATACTATTGTTATCCTTTATATTTTTGTCTATGTATATGTATGAAGGCCTTGCATGGCACAATGAAATACAACTTGACATGTATTTTTTTTTTTTTTTTTTTGCTGGAACTAATAAAGATATTAAAAAAAAAAAAAAAAAAGAGAGGGATAAATTGATGCAGTACAAACTCATGAGAGACAGGTTCATCCAAAGGGGATATAAAGAATCTAATATCAGTAGATTGGGGAACAAAATTGCTCACCTTGATACGGAAAAACTTATTTCCCCCGTCAGGGAGAAAAAAAAATCAGAAAACAAGGTGATCAATTTCATTACCACTTATACCCCAGCCAGGGTAAAAAAATTGGTTAATTTTAACTGAAGATCCATCTCTGCCATTTACTGGGATAAAACCTCCCCGTATGGTGTATAAAAAATACAGCAGTCTTAAAACACAATTGGTTAAACATTATATTGCAGGTGAATCCCAAAATTGGTTACCTAAAGGCCAGGTTGGCTGTTTCAAATGTGGAAGCTGTGTTACCTGTAACACTGTGATACCAGGTGACACATTCACTCATCCCTATAGATCTAAAACATTTAATATCAGACACAGGCTATCCTGCACCTCAGATTATGTTGTGTATATTATTATCTGTCCATGTGGGAAATTTTACATGGGTTTAGAGATCGCATTGCCAACCATAAAAGCGCCATTAGCGCTGCTTACAGAGATGGCACAAGTAAGCAACCTGTAGCTCCTCATATTTTAGAAAATAAACACACCATAGCTATGCTTAGAACCATGGTCATAGACAGGGTACACCATTAAGAAAAGGAGGAAACAGAGACGAAGAGCTCTTAAAAAGAGAAGCTCAATAGATCAATGGGTTAGGTACGATGCATCCAAAGGGGCTTAACACACATTTAGATTTATCACTGTTTAATAAAAATGATTCTGTGATTAATCATTCACTGCATATCTTTTAGGGTTTCAGATTTCAATAAAATTACTAGTCCCTAGAGACCACAATATCCATGGGTGTTCAATGCATCTACTTTGATATGCTACCTTGCGGCATCCCCATTTATTATAAAAGTATTTTTTTCCTTCATATAGGTTAATCTTTGAAACGTTTTTTTCAAACTACTTAGCAGTCATATGAATCGCTTTTAACTTTCCCTATATTTCATTATAAACTTTGGCTGGTCAATGTACCTTTAATTACCTGTCCCTTGCAATGAATAGGAAAACACACCTCCAGCCCTTGACGTAATTTACGTCATTAAGTTTTTGAAACCGTGGGTATTTCAACTCAGGATTGAGTAGGTTAGGCAATAAATTATTTGGAACAAAATAGGCAGCACAATGTTTATATTGCAAGATAAAATCGGATGTTTAATCCAGCAGTCAATTCATACAGGTACAAAGATACACACAGGTAAGGAGGTGAGAAAGGGGCATGTCCTTACACGTTTCGTGCCACCAGGCACTTAGTCATAAGATGTTAGCCTGTTGCACAGAGCCCGAGTAAATACAAGCCCACACCAATCACGTAAGTGGACAGGATTGGAATCACTAAAACACATGTGAAAAAGGCTAAAAAAACGTATCAAAAGGACTTATCTATCCCTTAGCAGAATTTTAATTACAACAAGGGACAGGCAAAAAACTACTAACAGTCTAACACTTGGAGATGATTGTTATTAGAATATGAATGTTACAGCTACAAGATACAGAGTGACATCATAAAAACCTGAAAATTATGTTTCATATATTATACTGCTAGAAAAAACTTTAACACTCGACACAAAAACTTAGCGTCAAGCTAAATACTGAAGCTAACAATTTATTGCTTTCAAAATATACTTTCATAAGATTGTTACTTATGTGTGTTTGAACCTTTCATGAGTCCCAGACGTTCATACTGTGTATATACAAAATTAGCTCTGCATATAGCAGAGAAAGAAAATATACACAATTACTCATCAAATTAATAATATTAACATCAAGGGCTCAGAAAATGACAAACACAATAATGTTTCATTAAGTTTCAAACATAAAACAAAGAAATATAATAAAACCAATGAAAAACAATGAAAAACACAATAATGAATATGGATATAAAATGCTCATGAATGTTACATGAAAAATATTTTTGAAAAACATATAGTGTACATGGCCTTTAATTAATCTGTGAATAAACTGATATCCCATTCTTTGTTCAATCGGTGTGGTTCCCTTGTGCATAGTGTAAAAATCCAGAATAATTCCTTTTTTGTGAGAATTTTAAATTTGTTGCCACCCCTTGGGGGTAAAAACACACTATCTATTGCCTTTACACTAAGATTGGGAACATTAGTAAAGTGGTGCCAATTAAAATGGTTGGCAACACTCGACGTTTTAACATAATTTTTTATGTCTCTCTTATATTCTCCCAAGACGGCTTGGTCCTTACTTCGTGCTTGCACCTTTCCGTTTCACCACAAGCTCTCTGCATTATCACAACGCTGACATTTTTCACAGCACCGGAAGTTTTTACCCGGTCTCTGTAGGATCAACCCGGCTGGTCTGCCTGAAGCTACGCCTCTCACTACTATGAATACATCATTTGGGAATGGCGGCTTGAAAACGCCAAAGTGAATAACAGGTTTGTCTATCGATATAAATATTATATCAATAGGGTGATTGAGATACATTTATAGCAGGTAAACACTATCGCTGCATATAGAAATAAAGGATATTATGGGTTGCAACTGGTAATGATGTTAATAAAGAGAGGCCAATTACAAATGTTTGTCAACATGATACTTGCAAAGACAATGCTGTAAAAACAGAGCAAATCGTGATGTATTTATGATGACATAGTGTTTCTTGCAATATAGTAAATGTTAATTTCATAACAGCTTATTTAATATCATTGAAACTATTGTTACTCCTATGAACAGACATATCTTTTCTAAATATTGTAAATAGCCGAGTTAGCTACAAATGTGAAGACATACTGACGGTTATTACACATAAACATAATGGGGCAAGCTGGAAATTTTTAATTGTTTCTTGTATATAGACATGAAGATAATAGCTAGGAATAATATTTGTGCTTTTTGTATGCTTGTTTATGTATTTGTATATATAAAAATTGATTTGTACATTCAATTCATTTGTAAATATTATAATTGTAAATTGTCTAGAAAAAGGCTCACTGACGACTTATGTGAAACTTTATTGATAATAAAATCAGTTGAAATTCAATCAAGACCTGTTAGTGCCCTCCATTCTAGATTGGTATATATATGCACCACTTCGTCCAGAAAATTGCAACTGCAAATGTTTAGGTATTTTCATGTTTATTTCTTGGTATGAAAAAGTGGAGAAAAAAAAAGCCAAATCTGACACATTCCACGCAAAACCTTTTGTCCAAAAAAAATGGATTGGACAAAATTATTGACACCTTCTCAAAATTGTAAGAAATAATTGCATTCCAAGTTTGTGAAGCTCCTGTAATTTGTAATTAAACTCACCTGTATAAACTAACAAGTGATGAAAATATAGAAATCACATCAGCAACCAGTTAAAATGGTGAAAAATGTACTCAACCTTTCTGCTCTGTCTCTGTGTACCACATTGAGTATTTAGAAGAGAAAGAGCAGCAAAGAATTGTCTGAGGATTTGAGAATACAAATTGTGGAAAAGCATCAACAATCTCAAGGTTACAAGTCCATCTCCAGAGAACTTAATATTCCTGTGTCCACTGTGCGCAACATTGTTAAGAAGTTTACAGCCCATGTCACTGGAGCTAATCTCCCTGGACATGGATGAAAAAGAGAAAAATTTATTGCAACAAAGGATTGTTCGAATGGTGGATAAAGAAAATTGATCAACTTCCAGACAAATTCAAGCTGACCTTCAGGCACAGAGTACAAATGTGTCAGTTCGTACTAAACGTCGCTATCTGAATGAAAAGGAACGCTATGATAGGAGACCCTGGAGGACCCCACTGCTGACACAGAAACATAATAAAAAAGCCAGATTCGAGTTTGCCAAAACTTACCTGAAGAAGTTTAGGTTGATTGTGCTGTGGACAGACTAAATAAAATTACAGCTTTTTGGTAAAGCCCATCATTCTACTGTTTTGAGAAAAAGAATTGAGGCTTTTAAAGAAAATAATTACAGTCCCTAGAGTCAAATATGATGGAGGTTCACTGATGTTTTTGGGTTGCTTTGCTGCTTCAGGCACTGGATGTCTTGACTGTGTGCATGGCATTATGAAATCTGAAGACTACCAAAGAATTCTGTGATGCAATATAGGGCCCATTGTCAGAAAGTTGGGTCTCCATCAGAGGTCATGGGTCTTACAGCAAGACAATGACCCAAAACACATGTCAAAAAGCACCCAGAAAAAGCACCCAGAAATGATTTAAGACAAAGTGCTGGAGAGTACTGAACTGGCCAGCAAGGAGCCCAGATCAAAATCCCATAGAGCACCTGTGGATAGATCTCAAAACAGCAGTTGGGAAAAGGGACCCTTCCAATCTAAGAGACCTGGAGCAGTTGGCGAAAGAAGAGTGGTCCAAAATTCCAGTAGAGAGGTGTAAGAAACTCATTGCTGGTTATAGGAAGTGAATGATTTCAGTTATTTTTTCCAAATATTAAATTGAGAGTGCCAATAATTTTGTCCAGTCCATTTTTGGAGTTTTGTGTGGAATGTGTCAGATTTGGCTTTTTTTTCTTTCTACTTTTTTGTGTCATAACAATACAAACAAAAGAAATAAACATGAGAATGCCTAAACATTTGTAATTGCAACAATTTTCTGGGCAAAGAGGTACGTTATCTGACAGAAATGTGGGGGGTGCCAATATTTTTATATATATATATAAGTGTGTATATGTATGTCTTTCAGAATTAGAAACACAGACTTTTTTGTGGTATATATATTTTTTATATATATATATATATATATATATATATATATATATATATATATATCCTTTCCAGCTCTCCTTATTAATAGAAGAAATGCTGCACTCACCGGTCTTGTTGTAGAAAGTTTCTTTTATTACAAACAAATGACAGTATACATCACACAAATACCCCAGACGTTTCGGTGCGCCTCTGGCACCTTTCTCAATGGGCTTGCTTTCCAATCCTCTGACAAAACAATCTAACTACCCGCCACCCTTATCCCTCTATTTAAACCCCCTGTAAGTGCTCTATACTTCCGGTATCGCCAAACCGGAGCAAATGCATGACGTCACTGCCGCCGACAAAGCAATGCTGGAGGGCAGCCACATGGCTAATTAGCATATCCCCTCCTCCTGTGATAGACAGGCGCAACGTCTAAACAACGTACAGCGGTGATACCATAACATTGCATCAGGCCGGTGATCGGAATAAAAACAGTGTCACCCAATAAAGTGTAACAAAATTTAAAAACGGCTAGACCAGCACTAACTTAACTAGACTACTGGGGACTATATATACAAATTATAGGAAGTAGAATTAATCTAATACATTCTTTGTTTATAGTAGAAAAGATCATCAAATAAATATGATCCCCAAAAAGATTTTTAGCAGCTTAAAATGAAAAATGAAAAATGAAAGGTCTAAATTTACAAAGAATAAGCTTGTTATAGACAGATCCACTATCAAAATTAGCCATTATTAAGAGTCAAAAAAACCGCAGCTCCCTCTTCAAGTCTCTCAGACTATGGTGAAACTTATTTTAATTTGGTAACACACTCACATAGAGACCACAGTTCCCAGGGGACTACTGCCCCTACTATGAGGAAAATATGTGTGCCCATAAGACAAAAAATAATGTCAATATGGTTATAAATGATAGTAATGATGGTAAACGTCCAGACACAGACCTAGACTGATGAATCATAGCCCAGTCCAGTTAAATAAACACATTATAATCCAATTGGGCATTAAGTCCTCTCGGGGTGACGGTATCCAAATGATATATCCAGGAGGCCTCAACCTGTAATAACTTGGTGTGCCTATCTCCACCCCTCTTCATGGGTGGTACATGGTCAATAACCATTGTTCTTAAGCTTGCAGCGGTGTGACCTGCCTGCATAAAATGTCTGGCAACAGGTTGATCCGATTCCTTTTTCTCAATCGCAGTTCTTATTGCGTGGCGATGATTCGCCATCCTCTCCCGGAACGTTGTAGAGGTCTTTCCGACATACACTAAAGAGCATGGGCATGTCAAAATATATATCACAAAACTGCTAGTGCAGGTCAATCTGTGATACATTTTATATTTCTTTCCTGTGCGAGGATGGTGAAATGTAGATCCCGTGAGCATGCTGTTGCATGTGGTGCAGTCGCCACATTTGAAGCAGCCAGGTTTCCTAGTAGTATCCATCCAAGTGCCTTTTTTATAGCACTGTGTAGGGTCATTGTGGACCAAAATGTCTTTCAGAGTAGAAGATTTTTTATAGACCAGCCTTGGTGGTTTTGTTGAAGCGAAGGGGAGAGACTTGTCCGTCCTTACTATCTCCCAATTCTCCCGCACTGATTTCTCTAGTGCTCGATGTAAAGGGGTATATGTAGTGATCAAATTGATCTCTTGGTCATTTGTTTTATTCACCTTTGTTTTGTGGAGGAGTGCACCCTGGTCAAGTTGGGCCAATCTTAGTGATGAATTTTCTATATCCCTTGTTCTATATCCTCTTTCCTTCAATTTCTCTTTCATGACTTTTTCTTGGAGGATCCTGGTCTCTGTGAGTGTGTTATTACGGGCGACTCGCATGAGTTGAGATTTAATTACACCTTTCTTTTGATGTGTTGGGTGAAAACTTGTGGATGATAGTAGGGAATTTCTATTGGTTGGTTTTGTGTATAATGATGTACTAAATTTGGTAAGTCCATCTCTCCTGTATTTGGAAATTTTCAAATCCAGGAAAGAAATAGCTTCACTGTTAACTTCATATTTAAATCGGATTGGAGATTCCAACCTATTTAGCTTTCCTACCCATTCATTTAATGATTCAGCTGTACCCCTCCATACCAGGAGCACGTCGTCTATATAGCGATAGTTTTCACCCAACACATCAAAAGAAAGGTGTAATTAAATCTCAACTCATGCGAGTCGCCCGTAATAACACACTCACAGAGACCAGGATCCTCCAAGAAAAAGTCATGAAAGAGAAATTGAAGGAAAGAGGATATAGAACAAGGGATATAGAAAATTCATCACTAAGATTGGCCCAACTTGACCAGGGTGCACTCCTCCACAAAACAAAGGTGAATAAAACAAATGACAAAGAGATCAATTTGATCACTACATATACCCCTTTACATCGAGCACTAGAGAAATCAGTGCGGGAGAATTGGGAGATAGTAAGGACGGACAAGTCTCTCCCCTTCACTTCAACAAAACCACCAAGGCTGGTCTATAAAAAATCTTCTACTCTGAAAGACATTTTGGTCCACAATGACCCTACACAGTGCTATAAAAAAGGCACTTGGATGGATACTACTAGGAAACCTGGCTGCTTCAAATGTGGCGACTGCACCACATGCAACAGCATGCTCACGGGATCTACATTTCACCATCCTCGCACAGGAAAGAAATATAAAATTTATCACAGATTGACCTGCACTAGCAGTTTTGTGATATATATTTTGACATGCCCATGCTCTTTAGTGTATGTCGGAAAGACCTCTACAACGTTCCGGGAGAGGATGGCGAATCATCGCCACGCAATAAGAACTGCGATTGAGAAAAAGGAATCGGATCAACCTGTTGCCAGACATTTTATGCAGGCAGGTCACACCGCTGCAAGCTTAAGAACAATGGTTATTGACCATGTACCACCCATGAAGAGGGGTGGAGATAGGCACACCAAGTTATTACAGGTTGAGGCCTCCTGGATATATCGTTTGGATACCGTCACCCCGAGAGGACTTAATGCCCAATTGGATTATAATGTGTTTATTTAACTGGACTGGGCTATGATTCATCAGTCTAGGTCTGTGTCTGGACGTTTACCATCATTACTATCATTTATAACCATATTGACATTATTTTTTGTCTTATGGGCACACATGTTTTCCTCATAGTAGGGGCAGTAGTCCCCTGGGAACTGTGGTCTCTATGTGAGTGTGTTACCAAATTAAAATAAGTTTCACCATAGTCTGAGAGACTTGAAGAGGGAGCTGCGTTTTTTTTGACTCATAATAATGGCTAATTTTGATAGTGGATCTGTCTATAACAAGCTTATTCTTTGTAAATTTAGACCTTTCATTTTTCATTTTTCATTTTAAGCTGCTAAAAATCTTTTTGGGGATCATATTTATTTGATGATCTTTTCTACTATAAACAAAGAATGTATTAGATTAATTCTACTTCCTATAATTTGTATATATAGTCCCCAGTAGTCTAGTTAAGTTAGTGCTGGTCTAGCCGTTTTTAAATTTTGTTACACTTTATTGGGTGACACTGTTTTTATTCCGATCACCGGCCTGATGCAATGTTATGGTATCACTGCTGTACGTTGTTTAGATGTTGCGCCTGTCTATCACAGGAGGAGGGGATATGCTAATTAGCCATGCGGCTGCCCTCCAGCATTGCTTCGTCGGCGGCAGTGACGTCATGCATTTGCTCCGGTTTGGCGATACCGGAAGTATAGAGCACTTACAGGGGGTTTAAATAGAGGGATAAGGGTGGCGGGTAGTTAGATTGTTTTGTCAGAGGATTGGAAAGCAAGCCCATTGAGAAAGGTGCCAGAGGCGCACCGAAAAGTCTGGGGTATTTGTGTGATGTATACTGTCATTTGTTTGTAATAAAAGAAACTTTCTACAACAAGACCGGTGAGTGCAGCATTTCTTCTATTAACAAGGAGAGCTGGAAAGGATATGTATTGTTTATGCAGCACCACGGCAATTGGACAGGGTTTAATGGAGTGCACCTTATTTTGAATTTGTATATATATATATAAATACATATATATATATATTATTATAATATACTTATGAAGCGCCAACATATTCTGCAGTGCTGTCCATGGGTACAATTTATTTAAATAAAACAATGATATGAAACTTGTAAGAGACAAGATACAATTTTACAAACACATACAGGAGGAATTGAGGGCCCTATTCCCATTGAAACTTATATTCTAGAAGGGAATGAGGTTGAGAAACAGGAAGTGAAGACTGCAAGATTGAGAAAGATGTTAATGCAGAGTTAGATGAGGGAAATGTTAGGTAAGTGAAATTAATTTATTACTGAGTTGAGTGGTAGGCTTCTCTGAACAAAAAAGTCTTCAGGGAGCATTTAAAGGAAGAAAGATTAAGATAAAGCCTGACAGCACGAGTGAGATTGTTCCAGAGGGTAGGTGCTGCACAACAGAAGTCCTGCAGTCTAGCATGGGAAGAGGTGATAGTTGAAGATGCAAGAAGCAGGTCATTGTTGGATCTTAGTGGGTGGGCTGGAGTATACTTATTGACAAGAGAGGATAGGTAGTGAGGAGCGGCGTTGGTAAGAGCTTTATATGTAAGGGTGAGAATTTTGAATTTAATTTTGCTGTGAATGGGGAGTCAATGATGGACTCGCAGAGAAGTGCAGCAGATACAGAGCGATGGGAAAGGTGAATTAGCCTGGCAAAGGCATTTAAGATGGATTGAACGGGGGAAAGGTGGGAAAGAGGAAGGCCAGTAAGTAGTTTATTGCTGTAGTCAAGTCGGGAAATAACAAGGGAGTGGATTATTTGTTTTGTGGTGTTAGCACTCAGAAAAGTGTGAATCTTGGAAATACTGCCTAGGTGGTTGCAGCAGGATGAAGAAAGCAATTGGATTTGGGGGACAAAGGATAGATTTAAGTCATGTGTAACTCCAAGGCAGTGTACTTGGGGCGATGGGGAGATGGTGATGCCGTTGTCAGGAATAGAAAAGTCAGAAGCTTGAGGGGGGATTAGAAGGAGCTTAGTCTTGGACATGTTAATCTTTAGGTGGTGAGAGGCCATCCAGGAAGAAATACCAGATAAGCAGTTGCTGACAGCAGGGGTGGAGAGATAGATCTAGGTGTCATCAGCATAGAGGCGATATTTGAAGCCATAGCATACATATATACAGTAAACTTCACCTGCTATTTCCTTTGGTTCCTGCTCCCCCAGCAAAATTAATTTATTTTGTTAGTTTGGAATAGCCTTTAAAATATGAATGAAAGAAGAAAGAGAACTGAAAAACATATAGTGTTGTATTTCTTTCATGTAATTGGCAAGAGTCCATGAGCTAGTGACGTATGGAATATACATTCCTACCAGGAAGGGCAAAGTTTCCAAACCTCAAAATGCCTATAAATACACCCCTCACACACCCACAATTCAGTTTTACAAACTTTGCCTCCCATGGAGGTGGTGAAGTAAGTTTGTGCTAGATTTCTATGTTGATATGCGCTTTGCAGCAGGCTGAAGCCCGGTTTTCCTCTCAGAGTGCAATGAATGTCAGAGGGATGTGAAGAGAGTATTGCCTATTTGAATACCGTGGTCTTCCTCTAGGGGATCTATTTCATAGGTTCTCTGTTATCGGTCGTAGAGATTTCTTCTCCTACCTCCCTTTTCAGATCGACGATATACTCTTATATACCATTACCTCTACTGATTCTCGTTTCAGTACTGGTTTGGCTATCTACTATATATAGATGAGTGTCTTAGGGTAAGTAAGTCTTATTTCTATTCATGACACTCTAAGCTATGGTTGGGCACTTTATATGTAAAGTTCTAAATATATGTGTTAAACTTATATTTGCCATGATTCAGGATAATCAGTATTCCTTCTTTCAGACTGTCAGTTTCATTTTTTTGGAAAAATGCATATGAATTATATTTTTTCTTACCTTAAAATTTTCAATTTTCAATTGACTTTTTTTTCTAAATTGCGGGCTGTTAGGCTCACGGGTGCAGAAAATGCTTCAATTTATTGCGTCATTCTTGGCGCAAGACTTTTTTGGCGCAAAAAATTTGTCATTTTCGGCATCATAGTTGACGCCGGAAGTTTTTACGTGATTGCGTCATTTTTGACGTATGTGTGTTGCGGACGTTTTTGGCGCCAAAAAATGTGGGCGTTATACTTGGCGCCAAAAATGTGGGCGTCATACTTGGCGCCAGTTTTTTTCACATTATTTCAGTCTCACTTTTTAGTTGCTTCTGGTTTCTAGAGGCTTGTTTTGTTTTGCATTCTTTCCCATTCCTGAAACTGCCATTTAAGGAATTTGATAATTTTGCTTTATATGTTGTTTTTTTTCTATTACATATTGCAAGATGTCACTACCTGACCCTGGATCAGAATCTACTTCTGGAAAGACGCTGCCTGATGTCGGTTCTACCAAAGTTAAGTGCATTGTTGTAAACTTTTGGTAACTGTTCCTCTGGTTGTAGTTTGTGTTAGTTGTCATGATAAACTATCAAACGCTGATAATATTTCCATTAGTAATAATCCATTACATGTTGTTGTTCCTTCAACATCTAATGTTCAAGATGTTCCTGTTAATGTAAAATAATTTGTTTCTAATTCTATTCGGAAGGCTCTGTCTGTTATTCCTCCTTCTAGTAAACGTAAGAGGTCTTTTAAAACTTCTAATATTTCAGATGAATTTTTAAATGACCGCCATCATTCTGACTTATCTATTTCTGATGAGGATCTATCTGGTTCAGAAGATTCTGCCTCAGATATTGACACTGATAAATCTTCATATTTGTTTAAGATGGAGTTTATTTGTTCATTACTTAAAGAAGTGTTGATTGCATTAGATATAGAGGAGACTAGTCCTCTTGATATTAAAACTAATAAGTGTTTAAATTCAGTTTTTAAACCTCATGTAGTTATTCCAGAAGTTTTCCAGTTCCTGATGCTATTTCAGAAGTAATTTCTAGGGAATGGAATAGTCTGGGTACTTCATTTACTCCTTCTCCAAAGTTTAAGAAATTGTACCCTTTGCCATCTGATAGATTAGAGTTTTGGGAAAAAATCCCCAAAGTTGATGGGGCTATCTCTACTCTTGCTAAACGTACTACTATTCCTACGGCAGATAGTACTTCTTTTAAAGATCCTTTAGATAGGAAGCTTGAATCCTTTCTAAGGAAGGCTTATTTATGTTCAGGTAATCTTCTTAGACCTGCTATTTCTTTGGCTGATGTTGCTGCAGCTTCCACCTTCTGGTCGGAGGCTTTAGCGCAACAAGTGTCAGACCATAATGCGTATAGCATTGTTAAACTTCTTCAACATGCTAATAACTTTGTTTGTGATGCCATTTTCGATATCATTAGAATTGATGTCAGGTATATGTGTTTAGCTATTTTAGCTAGAAGAGCTTTATGGCTTAAGTCTTGGAATGCAGATATGACTTCTAAGTCAACGTTGCTTTCTCTTTCTTTCCAAGGTAATAAATTATTTGGTGTCTCAGTTAGATTCAATAATTTCAACTGTTACTGGGGGGAAGGGAGCCTTTTTGCCTCAGGACAAAAAATCTAAAGGTAAATATAGGGCTGCTAATCGTTTTTGTTCCTTTCATCAGAATAAGGAACAAAAGCCTAACCCTTCCCCTAAAGGAACAGTTTCCGTTTGGAAACCTTCTCCAGTCTGGAATAAATCCAAGCCTTTTAGAAAATCAAAGCCAGCTCCAAAATCCGCATGAAGGTGTGGCCCTCATTCCAGCATAGCTGGTAGGGGGCAGGTTACGATTTTTCAAAGATATTTAAATCAATTTGATTCAAAGTCTTTGGATTCAGAACATTGTTTCACAAGGGTACAGAATAGGTTTCAAGGTAAGACCGCCTGTGAGAAGATTTTTTCTCTCACGCATTCCAGTAAACCCAGTAAAAGCTCATGCGTTTCTGAAATGTGTTTCAGACCTAGAGTCGGCTGGGGTAATTGTGCCAGTTCCAGTTCTGGAACAGTGTCTGGGGTTTTAGGGAATACTGAAATATAAAAGGCGCTAGACAGCTGAGGGTTCAGTTATAATTAGTCAGTGACTGTTATTATAAGAAGTAATTTGAATAAGTATTAACTAAAATTTAACGTAGTTTACGTTCAGGTGTAACAAGGCCCATATGGGTATTGAAAGTATTTTGTATAGCAGTTTACGTAGGAAAATAGATCCAACAATTATTTCAGATTATTAAATGAGATTTAATCAAAACAAATAAAAAATGCATATGTAAAATACAATAAAATATGGTTGTGGCCACAACTAAAAAATAATTCGTTACAATAGCGAATGTTATAAAATGGATCTAAACCATACACATTACTAAAATTAAACTGGTATGTGATTATACTAACTGATCAAAAACATATCCTGTAGACCTTTAGATAACATTAATAGTTGAATATTTATAGTAGATGCATGATAGTGAAAACAAACATTTGATCGTGCTGAATTTAGAAAAGTCTTATGTAAGGTTACACTTGGTGGTTTAAGATAAGAACTTAGTAGTAGGGAAAAACAGCCGTGAGAATGATTCTTGGTGATTTGGTTATTTAGTAATAAGTATCAAAGTATCAAAGTGTATCCTATGATGTTAGTTCAACAGATGTCAGAAGAACTGACAGTTCCAAATCGTGACTGAAGTGTTAAACAATGTATCCAAATTTGGTTGTGACTTCTTTCGAGTTTTAGGTGGTTCTCCAGTGATAATTAGTATGCAGCTGTGTGATACGTGAAGCTTAGTATGCAGCTGTGTGATACGTGAAGCAATATTTTGTTCAGAGTCAGTAGTTGATATTCTTAATATTTGTATGTCCGATATTAGTAGCAGTGCACTTCTGAAAGTGTTAGGAAACTTGTGAGTATAATGTAATATATACGGCTAATAACAGACTTACCTGGCTGCGCTCCCTGGCCGGCGTTGTCCTTGCACGGCGAAAGTACTCGCAGCCGCTTCACTGTCAGAAGTAGCCTTGTTTATTCTCCGCTTGTTCCGTGAAGTCTTTGTATTAGGTGAAGTTTGGTTCCTCTTATAATCAGCAGTTGTCTTGGAATAAGCGAGTCTCAGGTATAGTAGATCCACAGATAACGTCTACGCGTTTCAGCACTCTTGGTGCCTTTATCAAGATGTTTTCTGTGGATAATGTCTAGTCTTTTAAAGCGTTCATCATATCCGTATGTAAGACCCGTATGTGGAAGTAAGGTCCTAGAGGTAGTTTGATCTAGTTCTGATATACATTCTCATATCTTAAAGGACATTTCATGCAGTGTTGTGATCCTCCCTCCCGTCTCCCTGGCTCTGTTGCCGGTATCAGCCTCTGGGGGCAGCTTCGTGCACTCTCAGCCAGGCAGACGTCTCTTATGTGTGTGTCTGGGGTTTTACTCAAATCTGTTCATTGTACCAAAGAAGGAGAATTCTTTCAGACCAGTTCTGGATCTAAAAATCTTGAATCATTATGTAGGGATACCAACATTCAAAATGGTGACTATAAGGACTATTCTGCCTTTTGTTCAGCAAGGGCATTATATGTCTAGAATAGACTTACAGGATGCATATCTTCATATTCCTATCCATCCAGATCACTATCAGTTTCTGAGATTCTCTTTTCTAGACAAGCATTACCAGTTTGTTGCTCTTCCGTTTGGCCTAGCAACAGCTCCAAGGATCTTTTCAAAGGTTCTAGGTGCCCTTCTCTCTGTAATCAGAGAACAGGGTATTGCGGTATTTCCTTATTTGGACGATATCTTGGTACTTGCTCAGTCTTTACATTCTGCAGAATCTCATACAAATCAACTTGTGTTGTTTCTTCAAAGACATGGTTGGAAGATCAATTTACCAAAGAGTTCTTTGATTCCTCAGACAAGGGTAACCTTTTTGGGTTTCCAAATAGATTCAGTGTCCATGACTTTGTCTCTAACAGAAAAGAGATGTCTGAAATTAGTTTCAGCTTGTCGAAACCTTCAGTCTCAATCATTCCCTTCGGTAGCTTTGTGCATGGAAATTCTAGGTCTCATGACTGCTGCATTGGACGCGATCCCTTTTGCTCGTTTTCACATGAGACCTCTCCAGCTTTGTATGCTGAACCAATGGTGCAGGGATTATACAAAGATATCACAATTAATATCCTTAAATCTCAATGTTCGATCTTCTCTGACTTGGTGGTTGGATCACCATCGTTTAATTCAAGGGGCCTCTTTTGTTCATCCAACCTGGACTGTGATCTCAACAGATGCAAGTCTTTCAAGTTGGGGAGCTGTATGGGGATCTCTGACAGCGCAGGGGATTTGGGAATCTCAGGAGGCGATATTACCAATCAACATTTTGGAACTCCGTGCGATTTTCAGAGCTCTTCAGTTCTGGCCTCTTCTGAAGAGAGAATCGTTTATTTGTTTTCAGACAGACAATGTCACAACCATGGCATATGTCAATCATCAAGGGGGGACTCACAGTCCTCAGGCTATGAAAGAAGTATCTCGGATACTTGTATGGGCAGAATCCAGCTCCTGTCTAATTTCTGCGGTTCACATTTCAGGTATAGACAATTGGGAAGCGGATTATCTCAGTCGCCAGACGTTACATCCGGGTGAATGGTCTCTTCACCCAGAGGTATTTCTTCAGATTGTTCAAATCTGGGGACTTCCAGAAATAGATCTGATGGCCTCTCATCTAAACAAGAAACTTCCCAGGTATCTGTCCAGATCCAGGGATCCTAAGGCGGAAGCGGTGGACGCGTTGTCACTTCCTTGGAATTATCAACCTGCTTATATCTTTCCGCCTCTAGTTCTTCTTCCAAAAGTGATTTCCAAAATCCTAATCGAGCGTTTGTTTGTACTGCTGGTGGCTCCAGCATGGCCACACAGGTTTTGGTATGTGGATCTCGTTCGGATGGCCAGTTGCCAACCTTGGACACTTCCGTTAAGGCCAGACCTTCTATCTCAAGGCCCATTTTTCCACCAGGATCTCAAATCATTAAATTTGAAGGTATGGAGATTGAACGCTTAATACTTAGTCATAGAGGTTTCTCTGATTCAGTGATTAATACTATGTTACAGGCTCGTAAATCTGTGTCTAGAAAGATCTATTACCGAGTTTGGAAGACTTACATTTCTTGGTGTTCTTCACATAAATTCTCTTGGCATTCTTTTAGAATTCCTAGAATTTTACAGTTTCTTCAGGATGGTTTGGAAAAAGATTTGTCTGCAAGTTCCTTGAAAGGACAAATCTCTGCTCTTTCTGTACTTTTTCACAGAAAGATTGCTAATCATCCTGATATTCATTGTTTTGTACAGGCTTTGGTTCGTATTAAGCCTGTCATTAAGTCAATTTCTCCTCCTTGGAGTCTTAATTTGGTTCTGAGGTCTTTACAGGCTCCTCCGTTTGAACCTATGCATTCTCTGGATATTAAATTACTTTCTTGGAAAGTTTTATTCCTTTTGGCCATCTCTTCTGCTAGAAGAGTTTCTGAGTTATCTGCTCTTTCTTGTGAATCTCCTTTTCTGATTTTTCATCAGGATAAGGCGGTGTTGCGGACTTCATTTAATTTTTTACCTAAAGTTGTGAATTCTAACAACATTAGTAGAGAAATTGTTGTCCCTTCTTTGTGTCCTAATCCTAAGAATTCTCTGGAGAGATCTTTACATTCTTTGGAGGTAGTTAGACCTTTGAAATATTATGTTGAAGCTACTAAAGATTTCAGGAAGACTTCTAGTCTTTTTGTTGTCTTTTCTGGTTCTAGGAAAGGTCAGAAGGCTTCTGCCATTTCTTTGGCATCTTGGTTAAAGTCTTTGATTCATCATGCTTATGTGGAGTCAGGTAAATCCCTGCCTCAAAGGATTACGGCTCATTCTACTAGGTCAGTTTCTACTTTCTGGGCTTTTAAGAATGAAGCTTCTGTTGATCAGATTTGCAAAGCAGCAACTTGGTCTTCTTTGCATACTTTTACTAAATTCTACCATTTTGATGTTTTTTTCTTCTTCTGAAGCAGTTTTTGGTAGAAAAGTTCTTCAGGCAGCTGTTTCAGTTTGATTCTTCTGCTTATAATTTCAGTTTTTTTCGTTTTAAGATTAAAACTTTTTGATTTGGGTTATGGATTATTTTTTCAGCGGAATTGGCTGTCTTTATTTAATCCCTCCCTCTCTAGTGACTCTTGCGTGGAAGTTCCACATCTTGGGTATCTGCTATCCCATACGTCACTAGCTCATGGACTCTTGCCAATATGAAAGAAATCAATTTATCAGGTAAATTCTTACATAAATTATGTTTTTCACATCAGCAAATGATATACAAAATTATAATTTTCTGCTCATCTTAGCATACCTCACTAGCTTTAGGTATGTAACTTGCCAGGAGGGGATATGTATCCCAATCTGTGCTAATGTTTGAGATAATTCAGTCTCACTCCAGAGAAATGTAAATGTAGGGTAATGTACCCTTGCAAAGATCCAAAGAATTGGGACTGTGTATGTTTAGATAACTACCCTTATTTGAAACATTTTATTAACAGTACAATATATGTTTTTTTATACCTGGATATATTTCATACAGAGATATAAGCCTCATACTTTGTACAGGTTAGGGCTGAATCTTTTTTTCTGACAGAGAAACATTCCATTACTGCATTTTTAACCACAAATTTAAATTACATTTTTGATTAAAGGGACACTTAACCCAACATTTTTCTTTTGTAATTCAATGCAATTTTAAGCAACTTTCTAATTTACTCCTATTATCAATGTTTCTTCGTTCTTTTTCTATCTTTATTTGAAAAGGAAGGCATCTAAGCTTTTTTGGGTTCAGTACACTGGACAGCACTTTTTTATTGGTGGATGAATTAATTGACCAATCAGCAAGAACAACCCAGGTTGTTCACAAAAAATGGGCCGGCATCTAAACTTACATTCTTGCATTTCAAATAAAGATACCAAGAGAATGAAGACAATTTGATAATAGGAGTAAATTAGAAAGTTGCTTAAAATTTCATGCTCTATCTGAATCACGAAAGAAAAAATTTGAGTACAGTGTCCCTTTAAATATTTTTTTTTTCAAATAAGGGTAGTTGTCCCAACGTACACGGTCCCAATTCTTTGGATCTTTGTAAGGGTACAATACTTTACATTTATACATTTATTTGAGACGTTATATACTTTATAGTGAATTATCTCCAACATTACCACAGATTGGGATATATATCCACTCCTGGCAAGTGACATAACTCAAGTGAGTATTCTTGCTTGTAATGACAGAGATATTTGCAGCAGACATACTAAGGTTCTTATGCCACTTTACAGATTATTAGTTAGGCCTTATCTTGTACATTTTTGGAGTCCATATCTCCAGAAGGATGTAAAAAAACTGAAATCTGTGCAATGAAGGGCTACTGAAATGGTACATGGTCTAAAAAATTAAACTTACCAGGAGATGCTCAATGACCTAAAAATGTAAAGCTTAAAAAGAAAGAAGGGAAAGAGGTATTATGACAGTTACTTTCATGTATATTAAGGAACTTAGTAAAGCTGAGGCTGTGAGAATTTTTCATAAAAAGAATGTTAAAGGGTAGTAGATTCAGGAGTAATTTGCAGAAGCACTACTTTACAGAAAGGGTGATTGATTCATGGAATCAACTTTCACAAGCGGTGGTAATTACAAAAACTGTGTTATATTTTAGGAAATATTGGCCAGGTCTGGTTTCTTCACTCCTTGTGCCTGACAGAGATGCACTAATTGTAATCTCTTATGGCACTTTGTTACATATTTCACAATGTTTTTTGTCTTGATATGTTTCTGCTTTTTTTGTTCATCTGAAAAACAAATCAATGCATTTCTGCAGAGAAACCAAAAAGCAAGCATAAGAAAAACAAAAGAAAGCAAATACTAATTCTGTGTAATTTAAAATAATTCAAAATATCAAAAACCATGGAAACAGAAAGTTTACCAAGTATTCAAATACTCAATTTATTTAAACAAATACAGTTACATTCACAGAGGTTTAATCCAATCATTGTGCTTTTCAAGTAGCATAATTACCCTAATATTATTAGCTAAATTTAAAGGGATATGAAGCCCAAGGGGTCCATTTATCATTGTGAGGACGTACATGATCCACTATAGCGAACCATGTCCACCGCAAATCGATAAATGGTGACAGCATACGCTGTTGACATCCCTTAGATTCCGATTGGCTGATAGAATTCTATCAGTCAATCGGAATTAAGGTAGAAAAAAATCATATTAGCTGATGCAATCAGCCAATAGGATTGAAGTTCAATCATATTTGCTGATCCAATCAGCCAATAGGATTGAGCTCGCATTCTATTGGCTGTTCCAATCAGCCAATAGAATTGAACTTCAATCCTATTGGCTGATTGCATCATCCAATAGGATTCTTTCTACCTTAATTCTGATTGTCTCATAGAATTCTATCAGCCAATCGTAATCTAAGGGACGCCATCTTGGATGACGTCACTTAAAGGAACCTTCATTTGTCGGGTAGTCGTCGCTGCGTTGGATGTCTTGAAGATGGACCCGCTCCGCGCCGGATGGATGAAGATAGAAGATGCTGTCTGGATGAAGACTTCTGCCGTCTGGAGGACCACTTCTACCCGGCCTGGATGAAGACTTCTCCCCATCTGGAGGACCACTTCTGCCCGGCTTGGATGAAGATTTCTGCCCATCTGGAGGACCACTTCGCCCAGCTTGGATGAAGACATCTCCCAGTAAGTCGATCTTCAGGGGGTTAGTGTTAGGTTTTTTTAAGGGTGTATTGGGTGGGTTTTATTTTTATGTTAGGGCTTTGGGCTGCAAAAGAGCTAACTGCCCTTTTAAGGGAAAAGCCCATCCAAATGCCCTTTTCAGGGCAATGGGGAGCTTAGTTTTTTTTAGTTAGTTTTTTTTGGGGGGGTTGGTTGTGTGGGTGGTGGGTTATACTTTTGGGGGGTTGTTTGTATTTTTTTTTACAGGTAAAAGAGCTGATTACTTTGGGACAATGCCCCGCAAAAGGCCCTTTTAAGGATTATTGATAGTTTAGTTTAGGCTAGGGTTTTTTTATTTTCGGGGGTCTTTTTTTTGATAGGGCTATTAGATTAGGTGTAATTAGTTTAAATATCTAATAATTTGTTTTTTATTTTCTATAATTTAGTGTTTGTTTCTTTTTTGTACTTTAGATAATTGTATATAATTTAGTTCATTTATTTAATTGTAGTGTAGTGTTAGGTGTTATTGTAACTTAGGTTAGATTTTATTTTACAGGTACTTTTGTATTTATTTTAGCTAGGTAGTTATTAAATAGTTAATAACTACTTAATAACTATTCTACCTAGTTAAAAAAAATACAAACTTGCCTGTAAAATAAAAATAAACCCTAAGCTAGCTACAATGTAACTGTGTCAGACTGAGACTGGCGGATCGTATGTTACGTCACAAAATTCTACTTTTGCCGGTCTGTAGCCTTTGATAAATAAGGGGAATCAGGCTCGCCACAATTACACTGCGGAATTCCAGCGTATTTGCGGTTGACGCCGTGATAAATAGGCCCCAATGTCATTAATCTGTATTTGTGCATCCCTTCAGAGTGCAAGAATACCTAAGCTACAAAATGGCAGAACTCAGTATGAAGAAATGAAGATTCACTAACTGAATGGCTTTGAAAATATGCAATAAAGGGAAAACAATAATGGTAAATTCAATAGTAACCAGGTTATTGTAGTTTGTTGACTAGCAAGTTAATTGCTCTTTAAACACTTTAACTATCAGGGGAAAGTGAATGCACTATATTATAATGTTTTGCTTACGATTCAATTAGTCAAGTTATTGCGGCATTAAACCCTTTAATACATAGAATCTATTTAAAAAAAAACATAATTTTGATGTTGAATTTCTACAACCAACATAAATGTATACATTTCTGCAACCAGTAGGTTTATAAATGTTCATAGACAAATAATGGTTAAAACCCCCTAGTTAACTAATAAGGTCTATATATAATTTGTTTTCTTTATATAGAAATTCATAAATGAACTGAACTTCAATTATCAGAATGGTAAAAACATTTTTGAAAATCCATAGCTCAATCATGGTTACAGGATGTGAAATGTTGTGTTATCTATTAGACGGGCCCCATCTAATAATAACAATAATTTGAGCTAGATTTACTCCCACTTAAAATTTCCACGCAAAAAATGTCTACCCATCTGCCACTCGAGTACATCATCTTTGAAATAGAGATTGACAGTCATAATAATTAAGTGTGCATGATAGTATGCTGCTTGTGTTTGTAATTTTGATGCAGAGGTCAATGACAAATTATTGTTAATGAACGCAGATCTACTCAAAACATATAAATGTAAGACAGATGTGTTCTGCACACCTCTTAATTAACTACAAACTACCTATGAGTTAAATATGCCAGTGCTACAAGACAAAACTGCTTGAAGTCTGAATTCAAAGAAAAAATATATGGCTTCTTCAAAAGCCTATTTGGTGAATTTAAATTAATATAATCTAACCTCTTTAAATAACAATTTTGTAACAGTAGATAGTTTAACATCCTTTTTTTTACAAGTCAAAAGAAAATATGCTGTAAGGCAGTGATTTTTAACCTTTTTTTGCCATGGCACACTTTTTTACATTAAAAAATCCTTTGGCACACCACCATCCCAAAATTTTAAAAAATCACACATTGTAGCCTAATACAGCATAGAATCTATTTAAAAAAAACATAATTTTGATGTTGAATTTCTACAACCAACATAAATGTATAAATTTCTGCAACCAGTAGGTTTATAAATGTTCATAGACAAATAATGGTTAAAACCCCCTAGTTAACTAATAGGGTCTATATATAATTTGTTTTCTTTATATAGAAATTCATAAATGAACTGAACTTCAATTATCAGAATGGTAAAAACATTTTTGAAAATCCATAGCTTAATCATGGTTACAGGATGTGAAATGTTGTGTTATCTATTAGACGGGCCCCATCTAATAATAACAATGTTTTGAGCTAGATTTACTCCCACTTAAAATTTCCACACAAAAAATGTCTACCCATCTGCCACTCGAGTACATCATCTTTGAAATAGAGATTGACAGTCATAATAATTAAGTGTGCATGATAGTATGCTGCTTGTGTTTGTAATTTTGATGCAGAGGTCAATGACAAATTATTGTTAATGAACGCAGATCTACTCAAAACATATAAATGTAAGACAGATGTGTTCTGCACACCTCTTAATTAACTACAAACTACCTATGAGTTAAATATGCCAGTGCTACAAGACAAAACTAATTGAAGTCTGAATTCAAAGAAAAAATATATGGTTTCTTCAAAATCCTATTTGGTGAATTTAAATTAATATAATCTAACCTCTTTAAATAACAATTTTGTAACAGTAGATAGTTGAACATCCTTTTTTTTACAAATCAGAAGAAAATATGCTGTAAGGCAGTGATTTTTAAGCTTTTTTTTTGCCATGGCACACTTTTTTACATTAAAAAATCCTGTGGCACACCACCATCCCAAAATTAAAAAAAAAATCACACATTGTAGCCTAATACAGAATATATATATATATATATATATATATATATATATATATATATATATATATATATATATATATATATATGTATATATATATATATATATATATATGTATATATATATATATATATATATATATATATATATATAAGTATATATACACACACACACACACACACACACATACTGAATGTATTGTGCTGTCATGTCATGCCTCCTACAAACTTTACGTGACATATTGACATTCATTCACAAACAATCATAATGATTGTCTGTGAATGAATGTCAATATGTAATGGTTGTAAATGATGTCTGCCTGATGAGCCTGTCACATACCTCCCAATATTTAAAAATTTGAAAGAGGGACACCCCTGCACTGGGAGTAAAAAACAAGCAAAGTTTAAAAAATATGTCACACTGCCGCGGCACACCTGAGGATCTCTCACGGCACACTGGTTGAAAAACACTGCTGTAAGGAATAAAATGTAGTTGTCTTACTAATTTAAGTTTATAAAGAAAGACCATTTCATAATGCAAACCAATAGTGTCAGCTATTTCAATTAAATACAAAAGGTGAAATAATAAGCACACACATTCAGTAAAGAAGACAACACTGAAAAGAGTTTGCAGAAATAAGGGACAAAGACATTGACCACATGAATGCCCAGTCATTACTATAAATACATTTGTAATAGATACATAAAACTATTTAATGCTTATGAATTTAATAACTGGCAAGCACTGCACACATGCAAAGGTAATTACTGGCAGTTTAAAAATATGCTGAATCTTGTCCATTCAGTGAGCTGCCACATCTGTTGCCATACTTTTTACAGTTTCTCAACAATTTTCTGAGTTAACATGAAGATCTTTTTATGTGCAGGTTTTTTGTAGAAATGTTTGACATTTAGAAGCTATATGCTTCTCACGCGTAATGAAACATGTCCCCAAATATATGTGATGTGCCAAAGTGTATATTGGAACTTATACTTTGTGTAACATTTGATTATGGTAAAATAAATAGTGCTCTACAAGATTTGCTTTAAAAGATTTTTTTCTATGATTTGAATCAATCAGTGTTATAAAAGAAACAATAGTCTTAAAGTGATGGTAAACTTTACATGTT
Source organism: Bombina bombina (assembly GCF_027579735.1). NCBI lineage: Eukaryota > Metazoa > Chordata > Amphibia > Anura > Bombinatoridae > Bombina > Bombina bombina. The sequence goes on from NC_069504.1 coordinate 630,028,793, forward strand.
TAAATCAGGTCCAGAATCTAAGCAATGTTTTCGAGGGACTTTAATTGGTCACTTCTAATGAAGATGCGCTGTAACATGCTTTTTAATCTAACTGTGCCATTTTAATAACCTGCGCTCCAGCCGCCCACTTCAAAACTTTTTTTTTTAAAACCCTTCATTAGAAGTGCTCAATTAAAGTCCAAACTCTAAAATATTACTTAGATTCTGGACCTGATTTTAAAATATGTAAAGTTTACGATCACTTTAACACTAATGTTTATTTTATTACACTAAGATTGTTCCTATCTTCCCAAATAGTCCCTGTTTGTGCAATCTCCAGCCTTCCTCCTTTTTGCCCACTCCTTTAATTTACAGATATTTACCAAACCACCTAATTGTTATATCATTTCGTAGAGGCCTCTATATCATATCCATCAGCTTTACAAATATTAAACATTTTCTTACTTTCACTTTAAAATATCTCTTAGATTCTGGACCTGATTTTCAAACATTTAAAGGTTACGATCACTTTAAGGACCTTGATTTTTATTATTTTTGTAACTGTTTGGATATTCATTGTTTTGATTAGATTACCGATTTCCGCACATGGCAGCATCTTTGCATTACTTGGATATTTATCTTCGACAGTGATTCCTTTTTTTGTTGTTACTGTTTTTTTTTACTACTCCTATTTAGTAGCGATTTGTTCAGCTATGTTTCCTGGCTTTTCTCTACCTGATCACTAAACCCTATTTCCACATAACTGGCTATATCCTGTCTTTACATGATCCATATTGATATCCCACCATTTTCCTATATCTCACCATTTGCTATTTATATGTATGGTTATGGGACAACTGGTCCCATGGTAAATCCACATAACAAAAATCTGATATAAATTCATTTTGTTGTCTGGTAGAAACATTGTTATTCAAGCAGTTCACAAACTGAATTGAGAATGTTTATCTTTAAAAAATGACGATCATCCACTTTGATAATTTGACTGCTTGTTATCTGCACTAATTATCTCTACATGTAATAATAAATAATTATAAAACTTAATCAACAAAATGTTTTACTAACTTTGTTCAAAATAAGGAGCTTCATATATTTGGGTCCTCAATAATAATTATTCCTTTCTTAGCCAATACAATGTTTTTATCCATTTGTAAGCACATTTGTATTTTCCTGGCTGGCATTTAAATCCACTAATTAATGACTGCATCCAACATGTCAAGGCTTATTTATTCAGAACAGAATAGAACATTAACATTTTAAGAGGATGATGCATACACTTTTAGAGATTATATTATCTTCCTGCTGTTCTATTGGTACTTTCTTGGAAATTGGGATATTAAACACTTATGCTTGGAAATAATAGGCTCACAAGTACTCTTCGTTGTTCGCTGTGATGTACAACAAAACCTGTTCTGTATTTGTATTGCATCATTTTTCTTTAAATATATGACCATCATAGAAATTCCTTATATCATAAAGAATTGCTAATATGGCTAAAACAATTATCAGTTATGTTAGGCTTTGAACCATTAACATGTTCACAGCTCCAACTACACTTTAGACAGGACTTGTACATCAGCAGAAGATTTAAGCCCTTTCGGGCTGTACAAATTTCTTGAGGCAATCCATTAATTTTGAATAAATTTCATTAACAAACCACCACAACTTCCATTTAAATAACCCCTTTGCTTCTTAACCCCTAAACCACCAGAACCCCATTGCAATAAAACACCTTACACTATTAGCCTCTAAACTTTCACAATTCCCATCTCAATAAAACCCCTTACAATACTTTACCCCTAAACCCCCACAACCCCCATCACAATAAACCCTCTACACTACTAACACCTAAACCACCACAACCCCCATGTAGTGTTTGAGGGGTTAGTAGAGTAGATGGTTTATTGTGATGTGGGTTGTGGCAGTTTAGGGGTTAATATTGTAGGGTGTTTTATTGTGATTGGGGTCATGGTGGTTTAGATGTTAAAGGGACATAAAACCCTTTTTTTTTTCTTTCATGATTTAGATAGAACATAACATTTTAAACAACTTTCTTATTTACTTCTATTATCAATTTTTCTTAGTTTTCTTGTTATCCTTTGTGGAAAAGCAGAAATGTAAGCTCAAGAGAGTGCACATGTCTGCAGCACTATATAGCAGCAGTTTTGTAACAATGTTATACATTAGTAGGGGCACTAGATGGCAGCACTATTTCCTGTCGTGTAGTGCTTCAGGCATGTGCACACTACCTACCTAGGTATCTCTTCAACAAAGAATAACATGAGAATGAAAAAAAATGATAATAGAAGTAAATTGGAAACATTTTAAAAATTGGATCCTCTATTTGAATCATGAAATATTTTTTGGGGGTTTAATGTCCCTTTAAGTAGTGCAGGGGTTTTTTGGTGATGGGGTTTGTGGTGATTTAGGGGTTAAGTAGTGTAGGGGGATTATTATGATGGTGGTTGTGGCAGCTTAGGGGTTAGTAGTGTAGGGTGTTTATTGCAATGGGGTTCTGGCAGTTTAGGGGTTAAGTAGTGTAAAGGGGTTTATTGTAATGGGGTTGTAGCAGTCTAGGGGTTAATAATGTAGGGGTTTTATTACAATGGGGGTTGTGGCAGTTTAGTGGTTAAGTAGTCCAAGGGGTTTATTGTGTTTGTGGTTATTTGATAGTGATTGTGCAAAGCAGGCGTTTTGGTGATGATTTTTAATACTGAAAACTATACTTTGTCTTCTTTTTTCCAGTGCAATTTAGTATTCTGCAAGCATAATAATCTCAGCGGTTTAACTGTGTCTATTAGATTGGCTATGCATTATACCAGGTATGTGATCATGTCAGTAAATCAATGTCAACCTTTCTTCGTTGCAGAGTATTCCATTTTATCAATAAGTTGTACTTTGGCTAGATCAGCTGCAATAACTTTAATAGAGATATCTCCTAGATAAAGAAATTAATTTTAATTAAATTAGCCTTTTGTTTGTTTAATTTTAATCTATTTTCCTGGCAATCTGTACCACATTCTCAAGCCTAACATTATGCTGACCTTCTGCGGAACAATATACACTTTGACAATTCCACTTCATCAACTGTATGGTTTAATAAAATATTTTTGGAGCTGAACATAGTCTAAAAAGGAAATGTTTGAAACTATACTTGCCAAATGATGTAAATTTCAATTGCACATACTTTCCTTGCCCAGTGGTACTTGGATTGTAAATACCGGATCAGCTATCTTCAATAGGATTTAATTCCATGTTGTTATTAGGTAGCACTCCCTATTAATACTTGCATTCTTAAACATACTTTTTTTTTCTCCTTTAATATGTTACCAATGATCCATTTTACTGGAGTGTATTAAATTGTTTACAAATAGGTCATTCATCTTTGTTTTGCTATTTTACATAGTTGATTTTGCCTGTTGCATCCCCACCTATACTGAAAATTTCAGTAACTTAAAGGGCCACTAAACCCAAAATCTTTCTTTCATGATTCAGATAGAGAATAGAAATTTAAACAACATTACAATTTACTTCCATTATTTATTTTACTTCATTTTTTAAATATCCTTATTCGAAGAAAAAGCAATGCACATGGTGAGCCAATCACATGATGCTTCTATGTGCAGCAACCAATCAGCAGCCAGTGAGCATATCTAGATATGCTTTTCATCAAAGAATATCAAGATAATAAAACAAATTAGATAATATAAGTAAATTAGAAAGATGTTTAACATTGCATTGTCTTTCTAAATCATAAAAGAAAAAATGTGGGTGGCATGTCCCTTTAAGTACTGGTTATAGAACATTTAGTAGGTTTGAGTGAAAGTAGGCACACAGTGAGTGTTGTGACAGAAAAGCACTACAATTTTTATTTTCCTTTGTTTTCTTTATGTATTGGTATTTGAGTAAACAGAGAAAAATAAGATCATAAGGACTTTTTGTAAATAATTAAACAAATAAAATAACGAGGACTGCTCTTCTTCCAAGCTTAACCTATTTTGCTGGTTTGTGGTTTCAATAATTAGAAATAACAGCGTGCATACTACAAGTTGAGAGTAAAAAGTTTTTGCTTGTGTTCCAACCCAACATGTGCAAAAAGGCAAAGTTATAATATTGCAACTGGTTTACCGTATTATTCCATAGACATAGCGAGAAGTGGAAAAAACTAATACCCCGCAAACCCGATCGCATTTTCTCAAGTGTGCTAACCAGACATAAAAATATTAATATTTCACATTTCAATGTTCTTCACATAGCAGGATATGTTCTATTTGTTCTTAATATATATATATATATATATATATATATATATATATATATATATATATATATATATATATATATATATATATATATATATATATATATATATAATCAATAACACTGAAGGTGTAAATAGGGGCCCAATCACTTCAAAATATATGATAGATATACAGTATATTCTATTAAATACAGTGTGATTGTGACAGATTTGTAATCCATATACACAGCAAGAATAGTTAATATAGTATCATATAGTGCATATAGCTGGTAACATACATATAGTCCAAGTAGTGTATGGTATAGTATGACAAACAGAAAGGCTGCTCTCCTCAAGGTGAAGGCCGTCCACTTTAAGAGTACTCTAGAAAAGATGGAGAAGGCCCACAAAGTATAATTCTGCAGATTAAATGAGATGTATATTAAGGAAAAAATAAATAATATATATATATATATATATATATATATATATATGATTTTTTTGGTATTATATATATATATATATATATATATATATATATATATATATATATATATATAGGTATACAGTAGATATATACAGATATCTATTTATAAATTCATAAAACATATTTCTCTATGTGAAGAACATTGGAATGTGAAATATTTACAGTAAATACATAGTTAAACACTTTATTAAATATAAACATTGCATTAATATGATTTTAAAAGTTTTCATCAAATTGGCTGCAAAGGACTCTTTCAACTAGTAATACGTGTGCAACTTCAGGTGCATGGAAACAGCCCCGATAAACCTGATATCACTTACATGCAAACGATATCGCTCCACTCGTAATCTAGCCTATTATCGGAAACCAATCTTAAAGTACACTGTTACTTTAAGGAACAATATTTGTATTTAACCCCTTAACGACTACAACGTACCATGTACGTCGCTGGTTATTAATGGTTTACTTGTTTATAATAGTGCAGGTCCCGTCGCAAGCAGCTATTATACCCTCCCTCCTCCATTCTTCTCACTGGAAATAGTGAGGTCTCACCTCATAGAAAGACCAGTGATGTACAGGGTATGTCGCTTATCCTTAAGGGGTTAAACTTCTTGGGACTAGCTTTTGGAATATTTGCCTCTTTCCAATGGGGCAGTTTGGAGAGGGGATAGAACTAAGTGACATAAAAATTAGGAATGCACCGAAATTTCGGCCGCAAAAACGTTTCAACCGAAAATGTCATTTTTGGCTATTTCGTTTTTTGTTTTTTTTGCCTATTTTCGGTAAAATTATTGTGCAGCATATTTCAAATTTGATGCTAGCCTAGAGCTGCTGTTTGAGTTCATTTCTTGACTTACTGTTTCTCATATAATAATAGTTTTCTAGGACTATACTTTATTTGGATAATTGGTAAAAAAAAATACTGTTAAATCTAATTCTGTTACACAGAACTAAATACAGAATAATACAGTATATTGATATTTAATATTGTTTTAAGTAGGGATGCAGCGAAATTTGTTTGCAGAAACATTTTGGCTGAAAATGGCATTATCGTTTTTTTGTTCTTGGTAAAATTATTGTGTAGCATATTATTGTTTTAAGATATTTTAGTCCAATTTTAGTGTGTTGCTTTAAATAAAAGTGTGTTTATTTTATTTTATTGGCTTGCAGGTTTTCAATTCAAATTCATTCATAAAATAGTCTAATTATGCAAAAAAAACTAAAAAAAAATATTTTAAAATATTTTGGAAAAAAAAAGACATTTTCTGTTTCTGTTTCTGTTTTCGGCTAAGTGCATCCTGAATTTTTGGATTCGGTTTCGGTCCAGAATTTCCATTTCGGTGCATCACTAATAAAAATATATATTATGTAATTTAGGCAACTTTTAAATGTTATAATAGATAGGGCCAGATTACGAGTGGAGCGCAAAATTGTGCTTACTCAAGCGCGATATTTGTGCTCCACTCAGTAATACTAGCACACACAAATGTGCACTGGTATTAAAAGCTGAGTTTAATGTGAATGTGACCTTGTGTTTGCATTGCAGGGAAGCTTTAAGGGAACCTCATGTAGCAGGTAACCTAGTGCAGCAAAGTTCCGCAGCAGGCCCGGACTGGCCATAGGGCATACAGTGCAAATGCTTGGTGGGCCGGGCTGTAATTTGGGCCTTGCTGCTATATAGATTCCCCTCCTTCTCTTAATATGGGTAACAATAGGAAAGCTCTTACAGTCTGTAGAAGCAGAAAGTACATTTTTGGTGTGGCTGTTAAGCAGAGGTGCTGCAGGATGAGGGATCTGGTCTATTATGGCTACCTAGCTGACAGAAGTCTAACTGACATGGGCTGCTCTGCCTTTAAATGCCCAAGACTATTTTAGTTCCCAGTCCGGTCCTGTCACACAGAGATGGGCAGCAAAATTGAAATATATATGTATATTAATATATACATATATATTTACTTGTTGTGGTTAATATGTGTATATACACGTATTATTAACACATAAATAACATCATTTATGTAAGAACTTACCTGATAAATTCATTTCTTTCATATTGGCAAGAGTCCATGAGCTAGTGACGTATGGGATATACATTCCTACCAGGAGGGGCAAAGTTTCCCAAACCTCAAAATGCCTATAAATACACCCCCCACCACACCCACAATTCAGTTTAATGAATAGCCAAGAAGTGGGGTAATAAGAAAGGAGTGAAAGCATCAACAAGGAATTGGAATAATTGTGCTTTATAGAAAAAAAATCATAACCACCACAAAAAAGGGTGGGCCTCATGGACTCTTGCCAATATGAAAGAAATTAATTTATCAGGTAAGTTCTTACATAAATTATGTTTTCTTTCATGTAATTGGCAAGAGTCCATGAGCTAGTGACGTATGGGATAGCAAATACCCAAGAAGTGGAACTCCACGCAAGAGTCACCAGAGAGGGAGGGATAAAAATAAAGACAGCCAATTCCACTGAAAAAAGAATCCACAACCCAAATCAAAAAGTTGTAATCTTATAATGAAAAAAAAACTGAAATTATAAGCAGAAGAATCAAACTGAAACAGCTGCCTGAAGAACTTTTCTACCAAAAACTGCTTCTGAAGAAGAGAAAACATCAAAATGGTAGAATTTAGTAAAAGTATGCAAAGAAGAAACCAAGTTGCTGCTTTGCAAATCTGATCAACAGAAGCTTCATTCTTAAAAGCCCAGGAAGTAGAAACTGACCTAGTAGAATGAGCCGTAATCCTCTGAGGCGGGGATTTACCTGACTTCAAATAAGCATGATGAATCAAAAGCTTTAACCAAGACGCCATAGAAATGGCAGAAGCCTTCTGACCTTTCCTAGAACCAGAAAAGATAACAAATAGACTAGAAGTCTTTCTGAAATCTTTAGTAGCTTCAACATAATATGTCAAAGCTTTTACCACGTCCAAAGAATGTAAAGATCTTTCCAAAGAATTCTTAGGATTAGGACACAACGAAGGGACAATTTCTCTACTAATGTTGTTGGAATTCACAACTTTAGGTAAAAATTTAAATGAAGTCCGCAAAACCACCTTATCCTGATGAAAAATCAGAAAAGGAGACTCACAAGAAAGAGCAGATAATTCAGAAACTCTTCTAGCAGAAGAGATGGCCAAAAGAAACAATACTTTCCAAGAAAGTAATTTAATTTCCAGAGAATGCATAGGCTCAAACTGAGGAGCCTGTAAAGCCCTCAAAACCAAATTAAGACTCCAAGGAGAAGAAATTGGCTTGATACGAACCAAAGCCTGTACAAAACAATGAATGTCAAGAAGATTAGCAATTTTTCTGTGAAACAGAAGAGAAAGAGCAGAGATTTGTCCTTTCAAGGAACTTGCAGACAAACCCTTATCCAAACCATCTTGAAGAAACTGTACAATTCTAGGAATTCTAAAAGAATGCCAAGAGAATTTATGAGAAGAACACCATGAAATATTAGTCTTCCAAACTCGGTAATAAATCTTTCTAGACACAGATTTGAGAACCTGCAACATAGTATTAATTACTGAGTCAGAGAAACCTCTATGACTAAGCACTAAACGTTCAATCTCCATAACTTCAAATTTAATGATTTGAGATCCTGATTGAAAAATGGACCTTGAGATACAAGGTCTGGCCTTAACAGAAGTGGCCAAGGTTGGCAACTGGACATCCGAATAAGATCCGCATACCAAAACCTGTGTGGCCATGCTGTAGCCACCAGCAGTACAAATGAACGCTCCATTATGATTTTGGAAATCACTCTTGGAAGAAGAACTAGAGGTGGAAAGATATAAGCAGGTTGATAATTCCAAGGAAGTGACAACGCATCTACTGCTTCCGCCTGAGGATCCCTGGACCTGCACAAATACCTGGGAAGTTTCCTGTTTAGGTGAGAAGCCCTCAGATCTATTTCTGGAAGCCCCCACATCTTAACAATCTGAAGAAACACATCTGGGTGAAGAGACCATTCTCCCAGATGTAAAGTCTGGCGACTGAGATAATCCGCTTCCCAATTGTCTATACCTGGGATATGGACCGCAGAGATTAGACAGGAGCTGGATTCTGCCCATGCAAGTATCCGAGATACTTCTTTCATAGCTTGAGGACTGTGAGTCCCACCTTGATGATTGACATACGCCACGGTTGTGACATTGTCTGTCTGAAAACAAATAAACGGTTCTCTCTTCAGAAGATGCCAAAACTGAAGAGCTCTGAGAATCGCATGGAGTTCCAAAATATTGATTGGTAATCTCACCTCTTGAGATTTCCAAACCCCCTGCACTGTCAGAGATCCCCAGACAGCTCCCCAACCTGAAAGACTTGCATCTGTTGAAATCACAGTCCAGGTTGGATGAACAAAAGAGGCCCCCTGAAACAAACGGTGGTGATCTAACCACCAAGTCAGAGATAGTCGAATATTGGGATTTAAGGATATTAATTGTGATATCTTTGAATAATAACTGCACCATTGGTTCAGCATACAAAGCTGAAGAGGTCTCATGTGAAAATGAGCAAAGGGGAATACGTCCGATGCTACTGAAGGGAAGGGAAGGGAATGACTGAGACTGAAGGTTCCGACAAGCTGAAACTAATTTCAGACTTCTTTTGTCTGTTAGAGACAAAGTCATGGATACTGAATCTATTTGGAATCCTAAAAAGGTTACCCTTGTCTGAGGAATCAAGGAACTTTTTGGTAAATTGATCCTCCAACCATGTCTTTGAAGAAACAACACTAGTTGATTCGTGTGAGATTCTGCAGAATGTAAAGACTGACCAAGATATCGTCCAAATAAGGAAACACCGCAATACCCCGCTCTCTGATTACAGAGAGTAGGGCACCGAGAACCTTTGAAAAGATCCTTGGAGCTGTTGCTAGGCCAAAAGGAAGAGCAACAAATTGGTAATGCTTGTCTAGAAAAGAGAATCTCAGGAACTGATAATGATCTGGATGAATTGGAATATGAAGATAAGCATCCTGTAAGTCTATTGTGGACCTATAATGCCCTTGCTGAACAAAAGGCAGAATAGTCCTTATAGTCACCATTTTGAATGTTGGTATTCTTTCATAACGATTCAAAATTTTTAGATCCAGAACTGGTCTGAAAGAATTCTCTTTCTTTGGAACAATGAACAGATTTGAATAAAACCCCAGACCCCGTTCCAGATATGGAACTGGCCCAATTTCCCCCGGATAACTCCAGGTCTGAAACACACTTCAGGAAAGCCTGAGCCTTTACTGGGTTCACTGGAATGCGTGAGATAAAGAAACTTCTCACAGGCAGTCTTACCTTGAAACCTATTCTGTACAATGTTCTGAATCTAATGATTTTGGATTGAATTGATCCAAACATCTTTGAAAAATCGTAGTCTGCCCCCTACCAGCTGTGCTGGAATGAGGGCCACACCTTCATGCGGACTTGGGGTCTGGCTTTGATTTTCTAAAAGGCTTGGATTTATTCCAGACTGGAGAAGGCTTCCAATTGGAAACCGTTCCTTTAGGGGAAGGGTCAGGTTTCTCTTCCTTATTCTGATGAAAGGAACGAAAACGGTTAGTAGCCCTAAATTTACCCTTAGATTTTTTATCCTGAGGCAAAAAGGCTCCCTTCCCCCAGTGACAGTTGAAATTATAGAATCCAACTGAGAACCAAATAATGTATTACCTTGGAAAGACAGAGATAGCAACGTTGACTTAGAAGTCATATCCGCATTCCAAGATTTAAGCCATATAGCTCTTCTAGCTAAAATAGCTAAAGACATATACCTGACATCAATTCTAATGATATAAAAAATGGCATCACAAATGAAATTATTAGCATGTTGAGTTAGCTTAACAATGCTATACACATTAGGATCTGGTACTTGTTGAGCTAAAGTTTACAACCAAAAATTTGAAGCCACAGCAACATCAGCCAAAGAGATAGCAGGCCTAAGAAGATGACCTGAACATAAATAAGCCTTCCTTAGATAAGATTCAAGCTTCCTATCTAAAGGATCTTTAAAAGAAGTACTATCTGCCATAGGAATAGTAGTACGTTTAGCAAGAGTAGAGATAGCCCCATCAACTTTGGGGATCTTTTCCCAAAACTCCAATCTATCAGTCGGCAATGGGTACAGTCTTTTAAACGTTGAAGAATGAGTAAATGAAGTACCCAGACTATTCCATTCCCTAGAAATTACATCTGAAATAGCATCAGGAACTGGAAAAAGCTCTGGAATAACTACATGAGGTTTAAAAAACGAATTTAAAGGGCCATTATGCATCCAAAAAAATATAGGCTATTTAAATAAAGCACCAACAGAATATCAAGTTTGTAATTGACATGTATTAGCAATTTTGCTGCTAAATCTCCTAAAAATGATTATAAAGTTTCTAATCCTCTCAGTGCATGAGAATACGAACGTAATCTCCACTAGTTTGAGAGCAAGGCTTTTTCTACACCCCCTATCTAGTGTCTTTTACAGCCAGCCCCCATGCTGGGGCTGTCTGTGTAATAGATAAGCCTGTCACAAATCCCCTCACCTCTCTCAGTGTTTCTCCCTGACTGTTTACACTGGGCACGATCTGACTCCCCCCTCTGGGACTCCCCCCTCTGTCCTCCCTGTAAACTTTCTGTAGACACAATGGGAATATTTCACTCACAGCTCTGTGAAACATGATCCTGAGATGTTTTACAGAGCTGTGTTAGAAATATCAGAGTGAAAAGTAGATTGTGTTTTTATTCCATTCAAACAGCCAATATCTACATAAGCAAGTCACTAGTTTTGAGAATCATTCGTATCTCACAATTTATGGGATGTTTGCATTTGCATAATGTAAACATCTCTTACAGAAATGTCACTGATATCTTATGTGTATAGCAGATAAATGATGAATTTTACTATCTATTAATGTCAATTAATAACAGACTGTTACCAGCAAAGTTTATTTACCCTAAGTAATAGTGGTAGCCAAATGTTGTAGAAGAAATTGTTTGTTTCCCCTAGGCCAGCCGTTTTAATTTGCACCTCGGCAACATCCAGAGCTCCGCCCCCCTGCAGCTACTCGCACTCTTCTTCCTCCTCATAAATATTCATATTTTATTATCTGTAAAGAAGGGGGCAGAGCTCTGGATGTTGCCGAGGTGCAGAATTTGAAATGGCTGGCTTAGGGGAAACTTTCTTCTACATTTGGCTACCACCATTACTTAGGGTGAATAAACTTTGCTGGTATATATTATATATATATATTATATATATATGTATATATAAATGTATACTGTATATATATAAATATATATATATATATATATATATATATATATATATATATATATATATATATATATATATATATATATATATATATATATATATATATATATGAGAGAGATATCATATGCATAATTCATGCCGGGTATAGCGCACTTGGTTAAAGGCTGTCGGGATAGCATGTGAGCGATATGTGTCAGTTTTTTTTCATTCAGCTCGCTCCATTGAAGTCTATGGTAGAAAAAGTTAATGTGGTCAAGGTATTCAAAGTCCAGCTGTTAACACATATAAGGTTTAGCTTGCGTGCAAAAAAAATTATATTCCACTTGTAGCGTAAAACGTTTATGTTCAGCGGTATAAGCTCTCAAGCTCTACTTGTAATCAAGCCCAATATATGCAACCTAAAGTAGATTTATATAATTTTCAAAAATGTTTGTAGTCATAGTACCCTCAGAAATATAATACAGTAATGTAACCAGAAAGGTAATATTTGTTGTTTTATTGCTTGCCTTTTAAGAACACACACCCAAAATAAAAGATTGTGACTTATAGGTAGAATAAAATAGTATTTTTATTTTTTTTAATTTAAATGTTTAAAAAATATTAATTAAAAAGTTTGGATTTCAGTATATCTTGGATTTTGGAAATCCGGATTTGGGGATTTGTGCCTGAATCTAAAAAGTAGACTTTGTCTGTCGGTTGATGAGCACATTGCAAGGCAGGCAGATGTTCAAGGGACAGGAAACACTTTGAAATTGTGATCTAAAATGTTTAATTATGCATAAATGTATATATACTGTATATATATATATATATATATATATATATATATATATATATATATATATATATATATATAGTAACATAGTTTCATTAATTATTATTTCCTGTTTGTTGTAACTTTTTTTTCAAATATCTTTGCTACATTTCTAAATCGCCAACCCCCCATATCTCAGTCATAAACTAACATCTTAACCCCCTAACCTAACACCCTCTAATTTAATCCAAATTAAAATACCCAAAAATTACAAAATTAATCCAAACTACCATAAACAAACTTACCTGTAAAAATAAATTAAACCTAATCTTACCTTTTAAAAAAATCCTAACATTACAAAAAATAAAAAAATCTTAACATTACAAAAAATAATAAAGTCTAAACTTAAAGAAAATAAAATGTAATTTTAAAAAAAAAAATTCTATTCTAATACCCCTTAAAAAAACAACCCCAAATAAAAAAACCTTTTCTAAAAATAAACTACCAATAGACCTCAAAAGGACTCTAAAGTGATTAGCTCTTTTGGTGAAAACACACTACTAAACCTTTTAACATTACAAAACCCCATCACCAAAAAAAAAAACTATCTTAAAAACCCATCAATTAAAAAGTGCCCTATAAAGGGCATTTGGATGAGCATTGCCCTTAAGGGCACATTCAGTTCTTTTACTGCCCAAAAAATAAAAACCCTAATCGTTAAAAAAAACACCCCAAAAAAACAAAACAAAAACCTAACACTAACCCCAAAGTTGGTACTCACCAATGATGATAGCTTTTCCTTTCATTGTATTGGCTGATTTTAATTTGAAGATTAAAATCAGCCAATAGGATTGCAAGGGTACACCTATATAAAAGGGGTACCTCACATTCACTTTTCAGTATGCAGCTGGAGACCGCATGAAGAGAATCTCCACTTTGAAGTTCTGAAGAGGAGGACTGATGTCGCCTCCGCCGGGATTAAGTTAGAAGATGGACTGCCACCGGGATGAAGATGGACTACCGCAATGAAGATGGATGAAGACGGAGTGCCACTCATCATCGTTGAGTACCAACTTGGGGTTAGTGTTAGGTTTTTATAATATAAGTATAATAATAATATCTATAAGTTTTTTTTATATATTAGGGTTTTTGTTTTTTAGGGCAGCAAAAGAGCTGAATGCCCTTTTAAGAACAATGCCCACCCAAATTTAATTTTCAGAGCACTTTTTAATTTAGTTTTTTTTTAATGAAAGGTATTTTTATTTTGGGGGTAGGTTTAAGTGTTTTTTCACCAAAAGAGCTGATCACTGTAGGGCAATGCCCTTTTAAGGGCTATTGGTAGTTTATTTTTAGAATAGTTTTTTTATTTTGGGGATGTTTTATTTAAGGGGTATTAGAATAGGATTATTATTTTTATTTTTTTGGTTAATTACTTTTTTATTTTCTGTAAATTTAGACTTTATTATGTTCTTTAAATATAGACTTATTATTTTTTGTAATGTTATGATTTTTTATTTTTTGTAATGTTAGGATTTTTTTTAAAGGTAAGATTAGGTTTAATTTATTTTTACAGGAAAGGTACTTTGCAATATGGGAGGATGCCGGTTTAGGGGTTAATAGGCTAGGGGCTTATGGTAGGGTGTTATTTTTTTCACTTTCTTTCTCAATTGACTTCTATGAGGAAAGCAAAAATGCGATATCATTTGCGAGAGTAGGGTGTTAGGTTTTTTCCACTTTTTATCTCTATTGAATTCTAGGGGGAATACATGCTCACGCACGCAAAAACTAAGGTTAGGTTTTTTGTGCTTTTCGGGTTACTGCTAGTGCAAAATAGTTTTTTTGCGCTTTGTAATACAAGCACAACCCGAAAAGTGCAAAAAAGCTTAATGCTATTGGTCTTTTTGCTAACGCAAAGGGCGAGATTAAATATACGGCGCAAGCTTCAGTGCAACTGCTGAAACCCACGACCCCCGTAATTTCACCTTGCACATTGGGGTATTACATAAACCCCGCCGTCAGTTAATAAAGTGCTTTAAGTCAGATAAACTAGAGATGTCCAGAAATGGGCGTAAATACAAACTTCTGGAGTCAGCAGTGATTTACGGCAGTTTAGAAACTGCCGGCGCTTAAGAAAAAAAAAAGTCAAATCTCCCGTTAAAGTCTAACCCGCCTCCCAAAAATAAACCCGACATGTCAAAACCCCTATATCCGCCATCAAACCCACATCACAACTAATAATAAAAGTATTAACCCCGAAACCCCCCACAACGCAATATGCCTAATTAAACTATTAACCCCTAATCCACAATTCACCCACATCGCGATCTACCTAATAAAACTATTAACCTCTAATCCGCCATTAACCCACATTGCAATAAACCTAATAAAGTATATGAACCTCTAATCCGCCATTAACCCACATCACAATAAACCTAATAAAGTATATTAACCCCTAATCTACCATTAACCCACATCACAACAAACCTAATAAAACTATAAACCTCTAATCTGCGAAACTCACACAACACAATAATCCTAATACATCTATTAACCCCTAATCTGCCAAACCCCAACACAGCAAATAACTAATTAAATTACTAAGCCCCCTAACCTAACACCCCCTAAATTAACCCCAATTACCTAAATTAAAAAATAAAATAAAAATAAAAAACTAACATTACTTAAAAATAAAAAAATCTAAATTTAAATTATTCTAAGATTACAAAAAATAAAAAAATCTAACAGTACATAAAATAATAAATCATATTATCAAAAATAAAAAAATTAAAGCTATTCCCTATGAAAATTAAAATGCCCCCCAAAATAAAAACACCCCCTAATCTAATACTAAACTACCAATAGCCCTTAAAATGGCCTTTTTTAGGGCATTGCCCTAGGTTAAACAGCTCTTTTCCTTAAAAAAAAATAGTAAGTCCCCCCTATAACAGCAAAATCCCCCACCCACCAAACCCCCCAAAATAAAAAAACCTAACACTAAAAAATCTGAAACTACCCATTGCCCCTAAAGGGGCATTTGTATGGGCATTGACCTTAAAAGGGCATTCAGCTCTTTTACTGCCCTTAAAAGGGAATTCAGTTCCTTTAAGAGTTCCCAGAAATCCCTAATTTAAACAAACCCCCCAAAAATAAAAAAAAGCAGTAGCTCTCATTCTATTGACTGATTTCAATTTGAAGAATCAAATCAGCCAATAGGAATGCAAGGGACGCCAATTTAAAATGCATACCTTGAATTTACTATTCAGTGTACGGCGGCTATCGTACGAAGAGGATCTTCCACGCTCCATGGCTCCGCGGTCACAGGTCCTGCTCCATACTCGTCTATGCTCCGCGCCGGCTTGGTTCTGGATGAAGAAGAAAGAGATCCCCGCTTGGAAGAAGATGTCGGCCACTTGGGAGAAGACTTCACCACCTGGAACAGGACCTTCTCCGCCGGACTTCAGGAACGGTGAATACCTTTTTGGGGGGTTAGAGTTAGGCTTTTTTTATTTTTTGGAGGTTTGTTTTCTTTTTAGATTAGGGATTTCTCTTAAAAGCTGAATGCCATTTTAATGGCAATGCCCATACAAATGCCCCTTTAAAGCAATGGGTAGTTTAGTATATTTCTTTTTAGGGCAATGCCCTATAAAAGGTCCTTTTAAGGGCTATTGGTAGTTTAGTATTAGATTACGGGGTGTTTTTATTTTGGGGGGCTTTTTTTATTTTCATAGGTATAAGGTTTATTTTTTTATTTTTGACAATTTGGTTTATTATTTTATGTAATGTTAGACTTTTTTTATTTTTTTGTAATTTCAGATTAATTTAAAATTTAGAATTATTGCGTTGTGTGGGTTTGGCGGATTAGGGGTTAATAGTTTTATTAGGTTTGTTGCAATGTGGGTTAATGACAGATGAGGGGTTAATATTCTTTATTAGGTTTATTCTGATGTGGTTTAATGACAGATTAGGGGTTAATATTCTTTATTAGGTTTATTGTGATGTGGTTTAATGGCAGATTAGGGGTTCATATACTTTATTAGGTTTATTGCGATGTGGGTTAATGGTGTATTAGGGGTTCAAATACTTTATTAGGTTTTTTGTGATGTGGGTTAATGGCGGATTTCGGGTTAACATACTTTATTTGTTATTGCGGTGGGGTATTGCGGTTGACAGGTAGATAGATATTGCACATGGGTTAGGTGTTAGTTATTTTCAGGAGGTAGATAGATTTTGTGCATGCGCTAATATTTTCAGACACTTACGGGAGTTACGGTGCTCACATACTGCTCACATACATGCTGCACCTGCCTATGTGTGGCACAGTGAAAATGGAAAATGTCTTAATTTTCGCCGCGTAAATCCTTGCGCTGAATATGTGATACCAATTTGCGACTCGGTTCTATGTTAGCTTATGGGAGTAAAAATTGCGGCTGACGGGTGAAATATACGCGCCACATTTATGTGTGGCGCTGTATATGTGATACCAAAACCGTGTAAAAAAGGAATGGCTTTTGCAGGCGAAGCCGCAAATGTAATCTTGCCCAAAAAATACAAATGCCGCACCACTTGTAATCTAGCACTTAGTCTGTCTCCTGTCTGGTAGAGGTGGAAGTTGACTTTTTGTCCATACAGATTGGTGTTTCCTTACATTATTCACCACTCATTCTTGTATATTACATCTAAATGTCTTCAGGTTTGTTCATCCTGTTATGTGAAATCTGAGGTTTGTGACAAACTCTGTCTCATGTAGTAAAGCTATTCCCTTGAATAAAAGACAAATGTTTATATGTTTATTTTGTCTTGAAAGAGTAGCAAATTATAGCTGCTCTCCCCTACATTTCCATGTATTACTGTTAATATGTTTTAGTTCTTTTCAAAACATCCTCTCTTACTACCTTAAAGGGACATTAAACACTAAACACATGCTAGATAGAATGATGCATTCAAAGAAAAGAGTAGTCCATGACTAACATGTAGATGTATTTTTTAAAGTTTCATAAGTTGTTTAAAAAGTGACAAAATAAGTGTAAAGTTTTAGTGTCTATAAAACACTGGCTGCCATGTTGTAATTTGTGCTACCTTCTCTGCTGTGGCCAATTAGGGACAGTCATAAATAGGTCACTAGAGTGTGCAGCCAATGGCTGTGTGGGATATAACAGTGTTCTGCACATCCATTTCTAACAGGAACTGAAAAGCTCACAATTTCAGAATGGAATTACAGGCAAAGAGGACAAAATAAATAATGAAAGTATATTGCAGAGTTGTTTTATTATATACAATTTATCATTTTATATTACCATCTCAAAGTGTTTAATGTCCCTTTAAATATGTTCACATGTCTCTAGTTATGATGCATTATAAGTTCAATGCAACAACTTTATTACTTGAAAACTAAGGTTCCCATCTCTGCTTTTTATTTCCAGTTGCATGTAATTAATTCCTGTCTGCTGGTCCCTTGACATCTGATCTCACTTCCTATTGCAATTTTTCCTATTTTCATTCATTGCAAGATTTGCTCAACACCGAAACAGGTGTTTTATTGAAAGAAAATGTATTAGTTGTAAGGTAAAAGCTGCATTGTCTCTGATTAGAAACTATTAGCAAAACCAGTCCCAGCTGTGGTTGAGTGACAGGAGAAGACGCTAGAATGACATCTTCTTCTGCAATTATTTCAATAATACCTGCAAAACAGTAAGAAATACTAAGCATATGGAAAATGAACATATAGAAATGGTTAGTCAGCTGGCGGCACCACCATAGACCTTAAATACTACATGTTGGATATGGGCACACATTTCTCACACTAACTGTATAAAAAACTATGCGAGAATATAAGTTACTTTTTCTACAAACATCTATATGCCTGTCCTTGCCTGAATCTGTCAATGCAAGTGTAGGACAATGTTTTAAGAGGCAGTGAGCATAATGGTCTTTATAGTCACTGCATCCCTCAAGCTCTTAACTGTTCAAAGCCTTATGAAGATGTTAACGTACAGGCAGAAATAATACTGAACATACTTGCAAAACTTATAACCTTTCAGGACTTGGGAGGTCTTTATTTCTGTCACTCTCCACTCACCTTTATTACTGCAACTATATTCACATCACTCAGCTCCAACCATGTTATGTGCTTCCTTTGCCCATAGACCACCTGAATCCTTCCCCAGTCTGCCCTGAATCAGGCAACTGTATCCCAGGTCTCTCTAACTTTATCTTTCTGTTCAGAATACTGTGGGAAATGTGGGTGGTATGCACGTGTGCATTAAAACTTTACTGAAATTGACTACATTTTTAAATTGAGTATAATATTTTCCAGTTTAGTAATAAGTGGACTCAGACTGTCCATACATAAATATATGCATTAATGTCCATGGAGTCACAATCCTAGTTATTTAAAGGGACAGTCTAGTCAAAATTACACTTTCATGATTCAGATAGGGCATGCAATTTTAATAAACTTTCTAATTTACTTTTATCATCATATTTGCTTTGCTCTCTTGGTATTCTTTGTTGAAAGCTAAACCTAGGTAGGCTCATATGCTAATTTGTAAGAACTGAAGGACTCCTCTTATCCCAGAGCATTTTGATAGTTTTTCACAGCTAGACAGTGCTAGTTCATGTATACTATATAGATAATGTTGTGCTCACTCCCATTAAGTTATTTATGAGTCAGCACTGCTTGGCTAAAATGCAAGTTTGTCAAAAGAACTGAAATAAGGTGTCAGTCTGAATAGGCTTAGATATTATGTAATCACAAAGATAAAAGTGTATTAATATTGTTGGCTATGCAAAACTGGGGAATGGGTAATAAAGGGATTATCTATTGTTTTAGACAAAAATAATTCTGGAGTAGACTCTCCTTTTAAATACAGAATTTTTTTTTTACAGAAAATGTTTTTACAAAATGGTATAGTATGCATATTATTATACCTTATGCTTCCTAACACCAAAAATTGAGACCTTGATAAAATAACGAATTGTAATAATCCTAGGGGCTTTGTCAGAAAAACTGATATTCACATCTAGAAACATCAGCAAACATTTTGTTTGCTTTTTAAAGTATATTTATTTTCATTTTCAATTAATTTAAAATGCTAATGTAAACTGGGTAGAAACAATTTTCTTCTAAATTAAGTCATTCTAAAATATGCTAATGTCAAGTGTTCTTCAAAATATGCAAATAGTCTCAATAAATTGAATAATAAAAAATTACAATAGTTTAGTTAAAACTGGAACATACGCAACCATTATAATAATTACAAAAATTGCCTATTGTGAAGTGCTTCCAAACTGTTTTTGAATAAAGAAAAGATAGAAAACATATCTTGCAGCTGCTTTGGAAACATAAAGAAAGAACAATATAGCATTGAATAATTTGCATGAATGCTTTATAATAGTTACCTTTTCTGCTACATTTATATAATTATGAACCCTGTATTTTGCTGAGGTGTGGCCTAATCATATATCAGTCATACGTGCCAGCTATGTTTGTACTTGTGGAACTCAGTAAGCAGATTTTGGCAGCTTGTTCTGAGCTAAGGGAAAGAAATATCTCTATATAAGTGGGATAAAAAACAATGTAGTTCTAGGTCTACTAAAACATAGACCTAATTTATCCTGATGCTGTCAGAAAAAGCAGTGCAGAGTTTATTTCCCCTCACTTGCATGTACTGTGATGTATACACTGGGCACAACTGCACCAGGATGAGAATGTATTGTTTGGGAAACAATGTTTAAGACTGGTTCATATGGATAAGATCTTACAGAAAATAGAACTACTGGCACTGCGATAAAGTAACTTAGAAAACAATGAGGCCTATGTGAACATCCCAAAGGACTCGATGCTACCCCTTTATAAATAGCTAGAAAAAACATAGAAGAGGACAGTCAGGGGTTAAGCAGCACTCTTTCCTAATAACTATGTAACAGTCAGTTGAAGATAACAACTGTTATCTGTTAGAAAGTGACTATACATTAAAAACGTAACTTTATTGAGTAAATCTAAAACAGGGATAAACCCTTCACAACACACCCACTGCAACTACTAAAAATGGATAGAAATAACTAAGGGTCACTCCCCTGTATTTATGGCCAATATCTGGAAGCGTCAGCTTCAGGTGCCAGGAGTGACTACCTCAGAAATCTATCCTGTGATACTATACAAACGCATTTCAGCCTTTAAGCCAAAATATACTACATTGAGAAAGGCATGCTTAAAGGCCAAAATGTGTTTCACCAGTTCACCAGTGACTAATCAATCACTACTCCTTTTAAGTATGCCACAGGGCGTTCAGATTTCCAGGCTTAAAGTTTATTAAGGGACTTAAAAAAGCTGAAACTGAAAGTAATTCTAACAAAAACGAGCAATCTGGAATTGCTTCCATTTTTTGGAAAGGGTGCTGGCTAGCTGCAAGAGGCATTGGTATGGTGAGGTTTGGGGAGATAACTGGGAGAAGAAGTATCCATTGTCATTGTCTCCAGGGAATTATACATGCTTAGTAAGAAGTTTATGCTCTTAAAGATATATAATAGCAGATGAGGGAATTTAGAATAGCTTTACTTAATCAAATATACTAACTTATTTGGGCTATCAAAAAAATAAGATCCTAATCTATTATTTTTATATATATATATATATATATATATATATATATATATATATATATATAGGGCGTGTCTGAACAGCGATCCTGAGAGGTCACACATTGCAGAATAGAGATGGGAAGTTCGGTTCACCTAGATGAATCGGTTCATTTCGGACAGTTCGTTTAACTGAACCGGTTCATGAACCGATTCATTAGTTCACCTAGCCGCAGATTCTAATATTAAGGAAGCTCCGCCCACCAAATAGCCAATCTGATTCCTCCTCAATAGTTCATGACTCTTGAGTCTGTGTGATTGACAGTCCCACTCCTCCTGACTACACAGCGTTATTTAGATCAGTCTTTTGTTAGATATACAATTCTTAGGCAAATACTACATACACACAACAAGCAGCATATGTTCTATGTACTGTATTTGTCTAAAATTTGCATACCTAACAAAAAACTTATTATCCATGATCATACACACAATTGATTGCAATAAATTAAATGTATAATACATCTTCGAAGACAAATAGTGGCATTCATAAATAGATACTGGATTTTGGAAAATACTTTTTCTTTTTTAATGAATTTATAATTCTAGTTTTCGTAACAAGACATCTATGAGAACTGCTGTCTATTGAGAACTGCTGTTAAAGATCCAGTTCAAAAGAAAGATTCGTTCATGAACTGGACATCACTATTGCAGAAGCTTTAGTTGAATATCCAACTATCCACAGATTTTTTGAGATATCCTACAGCTATAGAACTGTACTTGTACAGTTCTATATGCCTCAATCTTGACTGTATTTGTGACATTGGAGCACTGGATCAGACAGAAGAGGTCTACAACAGGCGATGTTACCCCCTCAGTACTCT
Organism: Bombina bombina; assembly: GCF_027579735.1. Lineage (NCBI taxonomy): Eukaryota > Metazoa > Chordata > Amphibia > Anura > Bombinatoridae > Bombina > Bombina bombina. The sequence continues at coordinate 630,050,989 of NC_069504.1, forward strand.
GAGGTATTCCACCCAAACTGAACACAAGTGCATCTTCAGAACTTGATAACTTTGTCCGAAATAACTTTGCTTCTATAACATAGAGGTGATCGGGAGTGGATTACATAAAAGTGGTAAAACTGCACTAATGGATTATAAATATCACATCCAAAATGGCCTCCACATGGGAGTTAAGCCGTCAACAAAGCTTCAAACAGCTACTTGAGAAATTTCAGAAAACTATACTGCAACTAATTGAAAGAGCCGATACAAGTATGACCGCATGTATAACAATCAATCAACAGGGGATACAACAATACCAGAAAAGCACCCTCATAGCACAACAAGTGTATAAGTATGCAATAGAGCCATCACCCCTGACAAGTATCATATCGGATGCTATCTTACACCCAGCTGTTAACCCAGAAGGATCAGCATTCACATATCTTCAAACCAACGTTCACAGATACTGTAGGACCTCTGGTCATGTCACTGTAGACGGGACAGGACTTGAGGCCAGCTGAACATGTACAGGAGCTCAGGGGAACCCCCGTACAACTAAGAATGCAGATAAAATAAGTATCCTGCATCACACCATCACTTTACGAAACACTCTTGGTGAGCCCATCCTATATACTGCAGCTACAAAAACCCCAATGCAGTATTGCGTGGCTCCTGGTAATCACAAAGGCTCTCAGCAAACAAAAGACTCTTATAAATCACGACCGAGATCATCCACCTTCTACCAAGAGACTCTTAAAAACTCACCGAGACTTTCTCTGAATGGCTAGTCAGCTCCTTGAAGCATCGGCAAACAAGCATCCTGTTTATGTTAGTATAGCTATGCTTGAATGCTGATAACGTACCTAAGACTGGTTAGTTGTACCTTGTTTTGTATACATCACTAAGCATTTGTTTATACGTTGACATCATGACGTAGTTAAAGCTTTGTTTAAACAGAATATACAGTTTTCCACTCCCACCACTCTTAGCACCTACAACTTTTGCTTAAACTGAATAAGATCAGTAAATAGACCATAACCATCTACACAAAGGTTTTCCCATTGCCTGCCCTATAACCTTTATCTAAGACGGTACATAACTTTAAGGAACAGTCTGGACTTTCCCCTCTGGGCTGACGGCCGGAGCCACTGGGGAGCCAAATTTATACAAGATTTCTTAGAGCCATCACATAGTACAGGCTATAGATTTATATTACCCAATGATGAGTATACCTTTGATAAATAACAACGGATCTCCCAGACCCAGAATAAACTCGGTCATATCATATTGGAGAAGATGGTTATCTATACCGTACCTATATCTATACAGCATAATATACCTCTTGTACCAATATTATCCCCAGCTCTATATTATTTAATAAAAGCTTTCTTCACATATGTAGAAAAGTATATACATGGTGCAAAATATACCCTAAGTCACCAAAAGAAAATACTGTTTGGATATTTAATTTTTAATTATATATAGCTGTTTGATAACAGAATGCTACCTCTGTAGTGCTGAGTATAACCTAGTCCCTCTAGGACTTAACCCTTTTAATATCCCTATAAAACTTGGTCAAACAACCACAACAGACCCATGAGTGGTGTGACTTGTTTTTTTAAAGGACTAAAAAGAGGATGCTGTTTGTTTTCTAGTATAGATTTGGCACATCTTGTAACCTGGACATCTGTAACCTAACTGTCTGATTGTTTGCCTATATATGTTAACGTATATCCTTAAATAAAAATAGTTGGTATCTTCCTTGACAAAAAGATAATCAGAACACCATAAAATATACACACATATATATATATATATATATATATACATATATATATTTACATTTATAAAAAATCTATGCATTAGGTTTTGTAATTCTATCATTTGCACAGTGATTCTGACTCACATTTAAATTCACTGAAATCTGTCAGCATTATTTCTTAAGCTAGGTTAATGTTGATTGCCTAATGATATGAAGTATAATATCTGCCACAAATGTCAAACTGTGTTTTGACCCTTCACATAATTTTCCTGTACATCTTTGAAATGATTTAAAGCAAAAAGATTTATTCAAGGCTGGCAATATTGATGGATATTAAAAGTGACTCAAAGTGAGGCACTACAACACAACATGTAGTAAACAGTACACTCCTTAGCACTTGTTTAAAATATGCCAGCATTAACAATGCATTGAGCTCTCATAAAATAAGAAAACATTCTGAAATATCAGTGGGTGCAGTCATCTATCTGTGCTGCTGTAAAAGATGAGGAGAAAAGCAGTTACAGAGTAACACAAATATGATTTATTGCTGTGTGTATATATATATATATATATATATATATATATATATATATATATATATATGAAAACAAAATTAAAGTATATATCACTCCTAAGAGTGATAAAATACCAAAAACTGCGCTCTCTAAGAGTTAAGTAACTCACATAAAAGTAGTAAGTGAACAATTATACCACATATAATATGATCTTTCAAGCACTTAAACTTAATATAAATTCTATGCAGTATATACATTTTGAACAAACCTTAATATTATAATTTGTTAATATATTTGATAAAAAAGGATAAATGAGGGCCCCACACAATGTTAGGGGATATAGGTAGGTGCTGGCTGCTATATTCACAAACACATCCGTTATCCCACAGATAGAAGAAAAGATCTGAGGCAAAGATAAGAACAGAAAAGCGCACAAAAGTACCTACATAGTGCAAATCAATTTTATATTTTTAAAAACACACACAAACATATACAAAGTGAGCCCCTTCAGGGTTTATACTCACAAGAAATGCCCTCAAACAAAATGAGGTATGTACAGGCTCCAAACAGTTAAGTGTTCACTGGCAGTTCTGGTTGTTAACAGTCACCGCGTCCCCAATGCTGGATGAGTGTCCCAGTTCCCAGGATTTAATACATGGCTTATACACTTAATATGTGTCCTCACTCAGTGTGGGCAAAGTATAAATTGTCCCAAATAGAACCGCTGCAAATGCGGCTAGGATTGTTTGAAATTACCGCTCCCTCTGAGCTACTCAATCAGCTGTTTCACTGATGTCGAGACGCAAGGTGGGCGTGGCCTTACACGTTTCGTGGTGTCGTCACCACTTTGTCAGAGGTATATCCACGCCCACTCTGTTAATCCTATTTATGCACGATCAGAGTTTGTTGTCAGCCGCCCACCTCAGCGTCAAGAAGGAAACCTCATAAGTGCTGAATGAATAAGTTAAGGACCATATTTTGTATTGATTTAGAAAAAGGACTAGGTTAAGCAGCATTTAATATGGTAACCAAGTCACATTATATTTGATAAAAAACAGTATATTCATTATAAAACCAGTCCGTTAAATTTTTCCTAACAATATATACTCTGATTAACTGTAAATATCTAAAACAAATTAATCATAAAAGAAGCAATGATTTTAATAAATACAGTTTCATGACATAAAATATAATATACATTTATTATAAATATATTAAAACCCATACATAAAAAATTCATTGTAAAAAAATAAGTCAATAAACAAAAACTTCATACCTTATAAAAACCCATATAGGTACACAATATACATTAGAGTTTACACAACTAAAGAAATAAAGAACTATATATTTGATTGTTGACCATTTATTTCATAACTCTCCATTCTAGTCTTAAAAAATATATAAATAGATAATCTCCAGTATTTTGCCTGTAAAACTCATTTAATATTCATAATTATATACCACTTATTAAATTAGAAAGGCTTGTATGTCCACTTCCCTATTGAGACCAAAAGGTTCTAAGGTGCCTAAAGTATGTATCCAGTAGGTCTCAAGTTTGCGCAATTGTAACAGTCTGTTACCCCTCCTTTTATCTAGTATTATTTGTTCTATTGCTTTAAATTTTAAACCTGTTGTGTCTCTATTGTGGACCTCCCTGAAATGATCATACACCCCATGTACTACATCTCCTGATGTGATATTATTTATGTGTTCATTTATTCTTCTTTTTAGGGTACGTTTCGTTCTCCCTAAATACTGTTTTCCACAGCGGCATTCCAAAAGGTATATTACATATTTGGATTGGCAATTCATATACGATTTTATAGGGAAACTCATATTATTGGTGTTAGATTTAATGTGTTTATTGTTAGGGTCTGTAAATTCACAGACACTACAGTTCTTTCTTTTACATTTAAAGAAGCCTTTATGTCGTTCAGTTAACCAAGTGTTATTTGTTTTGATGTTACTCAAGGTGCTGGGAGCCACAATATTTTTTAAATATTTGTTTTTCTTAAATATCACTCTTGGTTTCTCTTCTAAAATGCTATTTAAAATTGGATCTTCCTTTAACACATGCCAATGTTTGCGCATGATTTTCTCTATCCTGTTAGCGGAATTACTGTATTTAGTTAGAAATAGACGGCTAGATTTAGAGTTCTGCGGCCAAAGGGGTGCGTTAGCTACGCTGGCTTTTTTTCTCCCGCACCTTTTAAATACCGCTGGTATTTAGAGTTCACAGAAGGGCTGCGTTAGGCTCTAAAAAGGGAGCATAGAGCATATTTACCACCACTGCAACTCTCAATACCAGTGTTGCTTACGGACGCGGCCAGCTTCAAAAACGTGCTCGTGCACGATTCCCCCATAGGAAACAATGGGGCTGTTTGAGCTGAAAAAAAAACCTAACACCTGCAAAAAAGCAGCGTTCAGCTCCTAACACGGCTACATAGTTTCCTATGGGGAAACACTTCCTAAGTCTGCACCTAACACCCTAACATGTACCCCGAGTCTAAACACCCCTAACCTTACACTTATTAACCCCTAATCTGCCGCCCCCACTATCGCTGACACCTGCATAATATTATTAACCCCTAATCTGCCGCTCCGTACACAGCCGCAACCTACATTATACCTATGTACCCCTAATCTGCTGCCCCTAACACCGCCGACCCCTATATTATATTTATTAACCCCTAATCTGCCGCCCCCAACGTTGCCACCACCTACCTACAATTATTAACCCCTAATCTGCCGAAATTAACTATTATTAAATAAATTATTCCTATTTAAAGCTAAATACTTACCTGTAAAATAAACCCTAATATAGCTACAATATAAATTATAATTATATTGTAGCTATTTTAGGATTAATATTTATTTTACAGGCAACTTTGTAATTATATTAACCAGGTACAATAGCTATTAAATAGTTAATAACTATTTAATAGTTACCTAGTTAAAATAATTAAAAAATTACCTGTAAAATAAATCCTAACCTAAGTTACAATTAAACCTAACACTACACTATCAATAAATTAATTAAATACAATACCTACAATTATCTACAATAAAACCTAACACTACACTATCAATAAATTAATTAAATACAATACCTACAAATAAATACAATTAAATAAACTAACTAAAGTACAAAAAATAAAAAAGAACTAAGTTACAAAAAATAAAAAAACATTTACAAACATTAGAAAAATATTACAACAATTTTAAACTAATTACACCTACTCTAAGCCCTCTAATAAAATAACAAAGACCCCCAAAATAAAAAAATGTCCTACCCTATTCTAAATTAAAAATGTTCAAAGCTCTTTTACCTTACCAGCCCTGAAAAGGGCCCTTTGCGGGGCATGCCCCAAAGAATTCAGCTCTTTTGCCTGTAAAAAAAACACATACAATACCCCCCCCAACATTACAACCCACCACCCACATACCCCTAATCTAACCCAAACCCCCCTTAAATAAACCTAACACTAAGCCCCTGAAGATCTTCCTACCTTATCTTCACCACGCCGGGTATCACATCATCCGTCCTGGCTCCGATGTCTTGATCCAAGCCCCAGCGGGGGGCTGAAGATGTCCATGATCCAGCTGAAGTCTTCATCCAAGCGGGAGCTGAAGAGGTCCATGATCCGGCTGAAGTCTTCTATCAACGGCATCTTCAATCTTCTTTCTTCCGGATCCATGTTCATCCCGCCGACGCGGAACATCCATCTTCACCGACGACTTCCCGAAGAATGACGGTTCCTTTAAGGGACGTCATCCAAGATTGAGATTGCATTCTATTGGCTGTTCCGGTCAGCCAATAGAATGCGAGCTCAATCTGATTGGCTGATCAGATCAGCCAATCGGATTGAACTTGATTCTGATTGGCTGATTCCATCAGCCAATCAGAATTTTCCTACCTTAATTCCGATTGGCTGATAGAATCCTATCAGCCAATCGGAATTCGAGGGACGCCATCTTGGATGACGTCCCTTAAAGGAACCGTCATTTGTCGGGAAGTCGTCAGTGAAGATGGATGTTCCGCGTCGGCGGGATGAACATGGATCCGGAAGAAAGAAGATTGAAGATGCCGTTGATAGAAGACTTCAGCCGGATCATGGACCTCTTCAGCTCCCGCTTGGATGAAAACTTCAGCCGGATCATGGACATCTTCAGCCCCCCGCTTGGGCTTGGATCAAGACATCGGAGCCAGGATGGATCGGTGTGATACCCGGCGAGGTGAAGATAAGGTAGGAAGATCTTCAGGGGCTTAGTGTTAGGTTTATTTAAGGGGGGTTTGGGTTAGATTAGGGGTATGTGGGTGGTGGGTTGTAATGTTGCAAAAGAGCTGAATTCTTTGGGGCATGCCCCGCAAAGGGCCCTTTTCAGGGCTGGTAAGAAAAAAAGAGCTTTGAACTTTTTTAATTTAGAATAGGGTAGGGCATTTTTTTATTTTGGGGGGCTTTGTTATTTTATTAGGGGGCTTAGAGTAGGTGTAATTAGTTTAAAATTGTTGTAATATTTTTCTAATGTTTGTAAATATTTTTTTATTTTTTGTAACTTAGTTCTTTTTTATTTTTTGTTTATTTAATTGTATTTATTTGTAGGTATTGTATTTAATTAATTTATTGATAGTGTAGTGTTAGGTTTAATTGTAGATAATTGTAGGTATTGTATTTAATTAATTTATTGATAGTGTAGTGTTAGGTTTAATTGTAATTTAGGTTAGGATTTATTTTACAGGTAATTTTGTAATTATTTTAACTAGGTAACTATTAAATAGTTATTAACTATTTAATAGCTATTGTACCTGGTTAATATAATTACAAAGTTGCCTGTAAAATAAATATTAATCCTAAAATAGCTACAATATAATTATAATTTATATTGTAGCTATATTAGGGTTTATTTTACAGGTAAGTATTTAGCTTTAAATAGGAATAATTTATTTAATAATAGTTAATTTATTTAGTTAGATTTAAATTATATTTAAGTTAGGGGGGTGTTAGGGTTAGAGTTAGACTTAGCTTTAGGGGTTAATACATTTATTATAGTAGCGGTGTGGTCCGGTCGGCAGATTAGGGGTTAATTATTGTAGGTAGGTGGAGGCGACGTTGGGGGCGGCAGATTTGGGGTTAATAAATATAATAAGATTTGGGGTTAATAAATATAATATAGGGGTCGGCTGTGTTAGGGGCAGCAGATTAGGGGTACATAGGGATAATGTAGGTTGCGGCGGTGTACGGAGCGGCAGATTAGGGGTTAAAAAAAATATGCAGGTGTCAGCAATAGCGGGGGTGGCAGATTAGGGGTTAATAAATATAATATAGGGGTCAGCGGTGTTAGGGGCAGCAGATTAGGGGTACATAGGGATAACGTAGCTGGCGGCGGTGTACGGAGCGGCAGATTAGGGGTTAAAAAATTTTAATAGAGAGGCGGCGATGTGGGGGGACCTCGGTTTAGGGGTACATAGGTAGTTTATGGGTGTTAGTGTACTTTAGAGCACAGTAGTTAAGAGCTTTATAAACCGGCGTTAGCCCAGAAAGCTCTTAACTACTGACTTTTTTCTGCGGCTGGAGTTTTGACGTTAGATTTCTAACGCTCACTTCAGCCAGGACTCTAAATACCGGCGTTAGAAAGATCCCATTGAAAAGATAGGATACGCAAATGGCGTAGGGGGATCTGCGGTATGGAAAAGTCGCGGCTGCAAAGTGAGCGTTAGACCCTTTCCTGACTGACTCCAAATACCAGCGGGCGGTAAAAACCAGCGTTAGGAGCCTCTAACGCTGGTTTTGACGGCTACTGCCAAACTCTAAATCTAGGCCAGAGTATTTTTATTATTCTTATTAAAATGTTTATTATTATTTTGTCCTCCTTCCAATAAAGTCTTCCTATCTAATTCTCTTGTCCTGTCCTGTTCAGACCTTGTTTTATTATATCTGAAGAGTAGCCTTTGGACTCAAATTTCAAGGAAAGTTCTTTAGCTTCTTTCTCAAATACATTAGGGTTGGTACAATTCCTTTTTACCCATATGGTATATTGCTGACCCATTTCTTATGATGGCAACTTGTCGCATGTAAAAAACTATTAGAATCAGTTTGCTTTGTGTACAAGGATGTCACTACTCTATTCTCATTGTGTTGAAGTACCAAATCTAGAAATTCAATTTCCATCTTGTTACTTTTGTTAGTAAACTTAAGATTGTAGTTATTCATATTTATATAGTTTAGGAACGACTCTAGTACTTATATATATATATATATATATATATATATGTGTGTGTGTATGTGGTGGATTATGGGTTAATACTGGAGTGGGGACATTGCGGTGGGCTATGTGGTGGGTTAGGTGTTAATAGTGTAGTGAGGACTTTGAGTTGTGCTATGTTGGGGGATAGGAGTTAATAGTGTAGTGGGGACTTTGCAGTATGCTATGTAGTTTGCTATGTGGTGGGTTAGGGGTTAATAGAGTAGGGGACTTATTGCTATTCAGGTTAGCACGAGAGTATGGGGTTATTTTCAACTTTTCTATTTCCTTTGAATTCTATGGTGGAATATGTTAACGTGATTGCAATATTCTAACTTCTGCTTTTTGCGTGCGTCCGGTTAGCGCACAAGCATAAAACATTTACTGTCAACTTGTAAAATGCATGCAACCCGACACGAGCAAAGAGAAGAAGTCGAGCGAAGTTAGCGTGCAAGTGGGAGCTCTAATTACTGCTACACATAATCCAGTCTATAAAAAATGCCATATTAAGAATCCTGTGCCGAAGTTTCAGTCCTCACTGCTAGAGCTCAAAGGGTTGTAGTTACAAGTGGCATTCAGGAAATCCTTATATTGAGCAATCTAAGCTGATATTATGAGACAAACAAAACAAAAGTCACCTTGATAGTTAATGAGACAGCTCATAAAAGTGAAGGGAAACCACCCACATATGACATTTAGCCTTTCCTCTATCTGAACTGCAGTTCATCGAGCTGTATTAATATATGTATACCATGGCAGCATCACCATGACATAACAGGAGATCCCAAGTTAAAATCAGTGATCTCTGATGTAACCTCAGATATATACTAAACAGTGTATGAGAGGCCACAAAATTGTCTAACACCAACCTTGGATAAGGAGAAGAAGAGTCAGGCAATGTTTTCCAGAAATAGTTAGAGAAAACAGTGCAGTTCATGTTACATGAGCAATTGCTATAAGGCATAACTTGATTAGCAGGGGATTAATCTTCAACCTCTCTCCCTTTCCCCTCATATTATGTTCCACCCCCCCATTAAAGGAGTACCTCCCCCACAGCATGGTACAGTAATTCATAAAGTTCTGTGATAATACCCAGCGGGGTCTATTTGGTTAAACTGCATATGTCTAAAAGAAAGCATTCAATCGTGTGAGGTGGGCGTGCTTCATTGCATCACAAACAAGCTGTTTATGGCATTACCACTCCATCACCAACAGTGGGAGTGCCGAGAGCAGAGTAAAAAGAACTACCTACTGTTTGACACGGAAGAACAATCCCATAACCGAGGAGATTCCCTTTATATGCTGACATACCTCATATTGTTTGAGGGTTCACTCCCCTTGGGGGACCATACATGTATATAGTTTTACTTTATTTGTTATAATAAAGATAGCACACAATCACCTAGATTTTAAGATTTGCGCTAAAAAGGATGTGAAACGAACGCAACAAAAGTTGCATTATTTCACCCTCCATAGCGCTGCCATTACGAGTTTTTGAAAAGCCGCCTTGTGCATGCAATATGGTGGAAATGAGCTCCATATTGCATCAAATCCAAGCGCTGCTTTGACGTGCTCGTGTATTCTTTCCCCATAGACATCAATAGGGAGAGTGTGTTCGAAAAAAAAATCTAACACCTGCGATTGCGGAATGAAAACTCTGTATCACAACCTCATTGATGTCTAGTTTACGGGGAAAAATAGTTAAGTTTAAACCTAACACCCTAACGTAACCCCCAAGTCTAAACACCACTAATCTGCCACCCCCGACATCACAGACACCTAAATAAAGTTATTAACCCATAATCTGCCGTCCCTGCCATCGCCGACACCTACATAAAGTTAATAAGCCCTAATCTGCCACTCCCGACAATGCCGCCCCCCAAAATAAATGTATTAACCCCCTAATCTGCCACTCCCGATATCGCTGCCAATATAATAAAGTTATTAACCCCTATTTCCCCACACCCCAACATCGCCCACACTATAATAAAGTTATTAACCCCTATTGCGCGGCTCCCCGATATCGCCATCACTAAAAAAAAGTTATTAACCCCTAAACCTCTGGCCTCCCACATCACTGTCACTAAATAAACCTATTAACCCCTAAACCAACATCCCCCCACATCACAAAAAACTAAATTAAACTATTAACCCCTAAACCTAACAACCCCCTAACTTTAAATTAAAATGACAAAATTACAAAATTACACTTAAAATAAATAAAAACTTACCTAGGAAATTAAAAAAAACCTAAGTTTAAACTATATATTAAACTAACATTACTATTATACTAAAATTAAACTATCAATTAAATAAATTAAATTACACATTAAAAAAACCTAACACTACTAAAAAAAATAAATCTACATTTACATAAAATAAAAAATACTAAATAACAAAAAATAAAAAATACTAAATAACAAAACATAACATACACTAAATAACAAAAAATAACAAATGAAATTATCTAAAATAAAAACAATTACACCCTAATGTAATAGCCCTATAAAAATAAAAAAGCACCCCCCCCCAAAAAAAAAAACCCTAGCCTACAATAAACTACCAATAGTCCTTAAAAGGGCCTTTTGTTGGGCATTGCCCTAAAGAAATTAGCTCTTTTACCTGAAAAAAAATACAAAGACCCCCTAACAGTAATACCCACCACCCACCCAACCAACCCCGCAAAATAAAAAACCTAACTCTAACAAAAACCTAAGCTACCCATTGCCCTAAAAAGGACGATTGTATGGGCATTTCCCTTAAAAGGGCATTCAGCTCTTTTTCTTGCCCAGGGCAGTTAGCTCTTTTAATAAATCCCAAAACTCTAATCTAAAAAATAAACACTACATTTAAAAAAAAAAAACTAACACTAACCCCCGACGATCCACTTACAGTTTCTGCAGTCTGGACATCCAGGTGGTGAAGTCTTCATCCAGGCAGCGAGGTCTTCATCCTTCTATCTTCATCCAGGCGGCATCTTCTTTCTTCACGGAGCGGGTCCATCCTGAAGACATCCTGCGTGGAGTATCCTCTTCATACGGTCGCCGCCAAATACTGAATCTTCAATGGAAGGGAGCCTTTTCAAAATGGCATCCCTTGCAGTTCTATTGGCTGATTGGATTTTTGAAAATCAAATCAACCAATAGGATAAGAACTACTGAAATTCTATTGGCTGTTCAAATCAGCCTATAGGATGAGAGGTACTGAAATTCTATCGGCTATTCAAATCAGCCTTTTTAGGGCAATGGGTAGCTTAGGTTTTTGTTAGAGTTAGGTTTTTATTTTGGGGGGTTGGTAGGGTGGTGGGTTTTACTGTTGGGGGTATCAATGCATATATTTTCAGGTAAAAGAGCTGATTTCTTTAGGGCAATGCCCTACAAAAGGCCCTTTTAAGGGTTATTGGTAGTTTATTGTAGGCTAGGTTTTTTTTATTTTGGGGGGCTTTTTATTTGTATAGGGCTATTAGATTAGGTGTAATTGTTGTTATTTTGGATAATTTCGATATTTATAGTTATTTTTCATAATTTTGTGTTTGTTATTTTTTGTAACACACTATCTATCGTAATTTCTAATAATTATTATTATTTTTAATATTTTATGTTTAATATTTCCATAACTCGCCTTAAGATAAATCCTTCTTCATGTGTGCTAACCTGACACTGCGTTAGACTTAAAGTGTTAAATCCAAAGCACTATAGACATATTTTTTTATTTTCCTGTTCCATGTCCGTGTTTTCTTTTTCTAAGCTCTTCACATATAATTATTTTAGTTTATATATATATATATATATATATATATATATATATATATATATTTATGTTAATAGTAAAATATAGCTAGATTTATAGGTATTATACAGATATACATATATATATATTTATATTTTTACATATATATATATATATATATATATATACTGTATATATATATATATATATATATATATATATTTATTTATTTAAAATAGAAATAAAATGTTCCTGTATGTAAAGAACTTTGCAATGTAAAATATTTACAGTAAATACACAGTAAAACACATTATTATATATTATCTTAGAATTATTATCTAGACACACAAACTCACACTCACATATATATATATATATGTATATACATATCAGATATCGAGATACGAGTGACGTCACTTCCGGTTTTCGCATCGGGCCCACTTCCGGTTTCTCAGAAACCAACCACGCCAGCATGTTTTTTGGCTCCTCCATTTTATACACCAACGAATGGGCTTATTTACAGATAAGTGAGCTATTACTATTTTGCAATCACCTTCTTTGTTTTTGATATTTTACACACCTGTTTTATAGAATCAGGAATACATTTATACACATTGTTTATTCATTTCTAAGTATTTTTAACTGTTTTTAAAAACATATTTTCTCAGTGTGTGTGCACAGCTACAGGAACCTTAAGCCACTCTCATACATATTCACATTTTTGCTTTATTATTGGACCTCTGCATCTAATTATATTTATTTTTATTTTTTATTTACATATATATTATAATAATGAATTATATTATTTCTCAGTTTTTTTGTATCATATGTTTACGGTTTTATCCACGGTCTGGAAATTGACTTTTACATACTTTAAGAGTTAGTCTTAGTCAGTCAGCCCAGAACCAGAAAGAAAAGCTTTGTTTATAGTGTATTGTATGTTCGTTTTTGTTTTTTTGTTTTTGCCGTTATGTTTTAACATGCATAATAAACTATCGGCCAGATTACGAGTTTTGTGTTATGAGGGGTGTGGTACTAAATTGCACGTTATTGTCACCGCTCACTTACCTACAGCGCTGGTATTACAAGTTTTTACAAACCCGGCGTTAACAGGCAAGAAGTGAGCGTAGGGTAAAATTGAGCTCCATACCGCACTCCTATACCAGCGCTGGTTAAGTCAGCGGTGAGCTGGTTGTACATGCTTGTGCACGATTTCCCCATAGACATCAATGGGGAGAGCTGGCTGAGAAAAAGTCTAACACCTGCAATAAATCAGCATAAAGCTCAGTAACGCGGCCCCATTGATTCCTATGGGGAAACTAAATTTATGTTTACAGCTAACACCCTAAACACCCCTAATCTTACACTCATTAATGCTTAATCTGCCGCCCCCAACATCGCTGACACCTACATTATATTTATTAACCCCTAATCTGCTGCCCCCAACTTTGCTGCCAATATAATAAACATATTAACCCCTAATCTGCCGTCCCTAACATCACCGCCACCTACCTACATTTATTAACCCCTAATCTGCCGCCCCCAACGTCGCCGCCACTATTTTAAATTTATTAACCGCTAAATCTAACTCTAACCCTAACCCTAACACCCCCTAACAAATATAATAAAAATAAATCTAAATAAAACTTACTATCATTACCTATATTATTCATATTTAAAACTAAATACTTAAATAGTACATTGTAGCTAGCTTAGGGTTTATTTTTATTTTACAGGCAAGTTTATATTTATTTTAACTAGGTAGAATAGTTACTAAATAGTTATTAACTATTTACTAACTACCTAGCTAAAATAAATACAAATTTACCTGTAAATTAAAGCCTAACCTAAGTTACACTAACACCTAACCTAACCCTACAATTAAATAAATTCCCTAAATTAAATACAATTAACTAAATTCAAAACAATTAGCTAAATAACAAAAAAACACTAAATTACAAAAAATAAAAAACAAATTACAAGATCTTTAAACTAATTACACCTAATCTAATAGCCCTATCAAAATAAAAAAGCCCACACAAAATAAAAAAACCCTAGCCTAAACTAAACTACCAATAGCCCTTAAAAGGACCTTTTGCATGGCATTGCTTCAAAGAAATCAGCTCTTTTACCTGTAAAAAAAATATACAAACAACCCCCCAACAGTAAAACCCACCACCCACACAACCAACCCCCCAAATAAAACCCTAACTAAAAAAGCCTAAGCTCCCCATTGCCCTGAAAAGGGCATTTGGATGGCCATTGCCCTTAAAAGGGCATTTAGCTCTATTGTGGCCCAAAGCCCTAACCTAAAAATAAAACCCACCCAATACACCCCTAAAAAATCCTAACACTAACCCCCGAAGATCCACTTACCGGGAGAAGTCTTCATCCAAGCAGGAAGATGTCCTCAACGAACCCGGCAGAAGTGGTCCTCCAGATGGGCTGAAGTGGTCCTCCAGACGGGCAGAAGTCTTCACCCAGACGGCATCTTCTATCTTCATCCTTCTGACACGGAGCGGCTCCATCTTCAAGACATCCGGCTCGGAGCATCCTCTTCAATTGACGTCTTCCTGCTGAATGAAGTTTCCTTTAAATGACGTCATCCAAGATGGCGTCCCTTAGATTCCGATTGGCTGTTCAAGTAACATGAATGATAGATGCTTCTTCATTCATGGGTGGTACATAAGTACATACGCTATTAAAAACCATAAAACAAAGGTAATTCATTAGTAGATATTAGTGAATATTAAGTACTCTTTCAATTAAAATAAACATCAATCTTTACACTAGGTTAATAGAAAAGGTTAAATATACAGAGTTATATATTATAAAAACTGTATGTAAAAAAACAGGATGTGAGTTTGGAGTTATTAAAAAACATTTTTAAAATATTATACAATAATCCAAAGCCACTGTTAAGATAGATTAGAATCCAATTGACCATTAATAAATATGATACATACACGAGAAGTTACTAAGCAGTCCATAGAAGAATAATTAGAGCTTAAAAAAAATTTCAGATAGATTACAAGTTTTGCGTTATGAGTGAAAAAGCATTGTTATGCTTCATAACGCTGCTTTTTTCCCTAACAAAGCTATTACAAGTCTTGTAGGTATAGGAATACCGCACACCTTTTTGTCCGTCGCGCAACGTCAGTACCGCACTTTTTATAAAGTCCTTTTTCATTGAGACTTCCATAGTGCCGGTATTACGAGTATGCCTGGGAGGCCAAAAAGTGAGCGGTACACCCTATACTGATAAGATTTGTACCGCCATCTAAAGTCAGTAGTTTTGAGTTTTACGTCACAAAGCTGTAGGGTAAAACTCATAACTAAAGTGTTAAAAAGTACACTAACATCCATAAACTACCTATTAACCCCTAAACCGAGCCTCTCCTGCATCACAAACACTAAAATAAAATTATTAACCCCTATTCTGCCACTCCCCAACATTATCGCGACTATAATAACCATATAAACCCCTAAACTGTTGTCCTCCCGCATTGCAAACACTATTTAAAGATTATTAATCCCTAATCTGCCGTCCGCCCACACCGCCGCTATAATAAACCTATTAACAACTAAACTGCAAGCCCCCACAACAAAATATACTAAAATAAATTATTAACCCCTAAACCTCTGACCTCCCGCATCACTAACTCTACATAAATATATTAACCCCTAACCCTAACATAACCCTAAGTCTAACCCTAACCCTAACGTAACCCTAAGCCTAAAACCCCCTAACTTAAATATAATTAAAATAAATCTAAATAAACCTTACAATTATTAACTAAATAATTCCTATTTAAAACAAAATACATACTTACCTGTAAAATAAAACCTAAGCTAGCTACTATATAACTAATAGTTATATTGTAGCTAGCTTAGGATTTATTTTTATTTCACAGGTACGTTTGTATTTATTTTAACTAGGTAGACTATTTAGTAAATAGTTATTAACTATTAAATAACTACCTAGCTAAAATAAATACAAAGTTACCTGTAAAATAAAACCTAACCTGCCTTACACTAAAAACTAACATTACAATAAAATAAAATTAATTAAATTATTAAAATACAATTTTCTAAATTACAAAAAAAAAATAAACACTAAATTACAAAAAATAAAAAACGAAATTATCAAAAATTAAAAATGGATTACTCCTAATCTTATAGCCCTATCAAAATAAAAAGCCCCCCCAAATAAGAAAAAAAACATAGCCTACACTAAACTGCCAATGTCCCTTAAAAGGGCCTTTTGTGGGGCATTGCCCCAATGAAATCAGCTCTTTTACCTGTAACAAAAAAATACAAACATCCCCCAACAGTAAAACCCACCACCCAACCAACCAACCCCCCCAAATAAAAACCTATCTAAATGAACCTAAGCTAACCATTGCCCTGAAAAGGGCATTTGAATGGGCATTTACATTACCCAAACCCTAAGCTTAAAAAAAAAACTTTAAGAACCCAACACTGACCCCCGACGATCCACTTACAGTTATCGAAGTCGGGACATCCACCCTCATCCAGCCGGCGAAGTCCTCATCCAGATGGCAAGAAGTCTTCATCCAGACCGCATCTTCTATCTTCATCCATTCGGGGGGGAGCGGGTCCATCTTCAAGACATCCGGTGTGAAGCATCCTCTTTTTGCGATCTTCTCTGGAAAATGAGGTTTCCCTTTAAGTGACGTCATCAAAGATAGCCAATAGGATTGTTTCCCCTTTAATTCCTATTGGCTGATAGAAATCTTTAAGCCAATAGGAATGTAAGGGACGCCATCTTGGATGATGTCACTTAAAGGGAAACTTCATTTTCCAGAAACGATCGTAACAAGAGGTTGTCTTGAAGATGGACCCGCTCCGCGCCAGATGGATGAAGATAGAAGATGCCGTCTGGATGAAGACTTCTTGTTGTCTGAATGAGGACTTTGCTGGCTGGATGAGGATGGATGTCCGGATTTCGATAACTGTAAGTGGATCGTCGGGGGTTAGTGTTAGGTTTTTTGGGTGTTTTTTTTTAGCTTAGGGTTTGGGCAATGTAAAAGAGCTAAATTCCCATTTAAGGGCAATGCCCATCCAAATGCTCTTTTCAGGGCAATGGTTAGCTTAGGTTTATTTAGATAGGTTTTTATTTGGGGGGTTGGTTGGGTGGTTTTACTGTTGGGGGTGATTGTATTTTTTTTTACAGTTTTTTTACATTTAAAAGAGCTGATTTCTTTTTTTTATTTATTTATTTATTTTTTTCCCAAAAAATATTTTTATTTTCGTTATAAAGTAAGTATGATATCGACAATTACAGAGTAATTAACTTGTTTTGTACATATAGATTAAACAGAAGTCGTAATAACAGTGTCTCCATGGACAAATACAGGTAATATCAGGTATATAACAAGGTTCTCCAGGTTACAATAGCATAGAAAATGGACAGGATGTCTTAGCTGGACCTGAATGCTACAGTTGTTGTATTACTACAGTCTAGTCATGGACATAACAGCGCAATATTTTCAACTATGCTGTTTAAGGAAAACCTTTACCATGGTTGTCTTAGCGACCCAAGGGGTCATTCGTGATGTACGTCTCCAGGTGGGGCAAAGAGCCCCAGAAAAGAGGATCAGAGGGAGGGGGGGGGAGAGCAGGGAATATGGAAAGGAGAGTAGGTTACATATTATGAGTGGGGGGGGGAGATTAGGGGAGGGAAAGAAGGTGCAGAGAAGAAAGGATAGAGAATGCAAGCCAGCAAGCCCAGACCAAAGGAAGCAAATATGAACCCCTCAACAAGGGTCGACATGAATGTGCATTAGCTGGACCCGAAAGTTAAGCTTGGAGTAACACAATGTTCTTAGGTATGGACACCACATTACAGTAATTTCAACTATTCATCTTAAATAAAACCTTTACCATGTTTGTCTCAGCGGCCCAGCGGGTCATTCGTGGTGTGCATCACCAGGCGGGGCAAACAACTCCAGTGAAAGAGGACTAAGTGGGGAGGGGGAATAGGGGATAGGGAAGGGGGGTAGATCGCACATTATGGGAAGGGAGGGAGAGAGGGGGAGGGGAAGGATACGCAGAAAGTAGGGAGTGAGAATAAAGGTCAACGGGTACCGACCAGTAGAAACAGATGCGGGACAGTCAGCAGGGGTCCAAGTATTACCATACTGGAAGATTAGGGTCTATTAGTGTAGGTGATTGGGGGCCCCCTCTCTCGCATTTCTCTGCCTACACTCCTCCTGATAGTGAAACCAGGGTTCCCAAATTTGCCAGTAGAGATCTTCTCTATCAGCATTAAAGTAATAGCCCTGCTCCATCTTAGCATAGATTTGTATTATGGCTGTGATAGCTGTAATGTCTGGGGGTTGCGTCTGTTTCCAGGCTCTCGTTATCGCCAACTTCGTGGCCGCGAGTATGAAGATTAACAGCTTAGTTAAAGGGGTCGGGATATTACGCGGGAATATATGTAATAGGGCAATTTCAGGGGCTAGTGGTATTTTCATCCCGAGACTGAGGCAAAGGGTAGATACTTGAGTCCATGTGGGTTTTAAATTAGGGCAATGCTACCATATGTCCATGTCTGTGCCACGTAGCTCGCATCCTCTCCAACATAGAGAGCTTGTTGTAGGGAACATCTGCGATAGTCTGGAGGGAGTGTAGTACCATCTCAAGAACAGTTTCATATATGATTCGAGGGTGTTCGCACAGTGCAGAGTCTTTTTGGTTAATGTCATAGCGGTGTGTAGGTTTTTATCAGAGATTGGTCTAGATAGATCTCCTTCCCAGGCTCTAAGTTGCCAGGGTCTGTCTTTATTTGTGGATGATTGTAGCAGGTTGTAGTGAAATGATATGAGTCTGGGGGTCTTAACCTGGAGCTGCCATAATTTCTCCCAGTTGGTCAGGGGTCTATTGGAGACTCTAGGAAACCCCCAAGACATCAAGAAAGCATATAGTCTTGAATATTCAAAAGAAGTCCACGTGGGGGGATCTTGTATAGCAGATCCTATATTGTCTGGAGTGAGCAGAGTGCCCAAGGGGTATAACTGGGAGACCAGCTTCAGATCCCAATCCCTCCAGTGCTGGACATGCGTATCAGGTAATGCTGCAAGTAGAGCGGGTAAGGAGTGTATAGGAGATGGATGAGGGGAAACCTCAGGTAGGTTTTTAAGATTACGCCACATTTTTAGGTTATCCCTGACTATCGCATTCTTAATTCTCAGCGTATCTAGTTGGTAATCAGGGATCCAGTGTAAATCCGTCAAGTCCAACCCCTTGGGCAGGTCTAAAATCTCTATGCTCTTCCATCCCTGAGGCTCTCCTTTGTCTGCCCATGCCGTAATGTGTGATAGCCTAGCTGCCTCATAATACCCACGTATGCTGGGCATTGCCACTCCTCCTTGCTCATATTTTTTCTGGAGTATTTTCGCAGCAATGCGAGGCCTAGACTCTCCCCAAATGTACTTTTGGCCAATAGATTGGAGTTTATCTATCAGGGCGCTAGGTACATTGAGAGGGATGCATCGGAAATAGTAGAGAATTTTGGGTAGAATCGACATTTTAAAAGATTTAAGGCTCCAAGAGGTGGTGAGCTCAGTCACTTCTTTAATTATGTCCGAGTAATTTATGGCAATTACAGATTTCGGGTCTGGACCCAGCTGTATCCCTAGATGCCGGATGGTAGTATGCGACCACTGGAAAGAATACGATGTTCGCAGAACTTCCAGTTCAAAAGCAGGAATACCAATCGGTAAAGCCTCCATCTTCGAGACATTAACCTTGTAATAGCTATGGGCCCCAAATTTGGAATTGAGTCACGTCATCAGCAAATAATGCTATCTTCGCTGTGACTCCTCCAAACTGTACCCCATGTATCGCGCGTGAGTTCCTAATGGCTTGGGCCAGAGGTTCAATGGCCAGTGTGAAAATTAGGGGTGACAAGGGACATCCCTGCCTGGTGCCATTAGTAATGTGTATTTCCGGGGAAGCAAATCCCAAGCCTTTAACTACCGCAGTTGGGCAGGAGTATAGGGCTCGAACCGCTGTTATAACTTCATCCGGTATGCCGAATTGGGTAAGCGTACACCACAGGTAGTCCCATCTGACCCTGTCAAACGCTTTTTCTGCGTCTAAAGACAGGGCCAGCATGGGTAGTTTTAATCGGGACGCCTCCGTGAGGATGCCAAATGTTTTTCGGGTATTGTCAGGTCCCTCTCTGCCAAAGGTAAACCCGACCTGGTCGGGGTGAACTACCTTGGGGAGTAGGGTATTAAGACAGTTGGCCCAAAGTTTAGCATAGAGCTTTACATCTCCATTAATCAATGAGATTGGTCTATAGCTGGTACATTGTGAGGGGTCTTTGTTTGGTTTGGGAATCGGCAATATGGTTGCCTGTAAGTATTCCTTAGTAAACAACCCCAACTCACGGGCGTCTGAAAAGACTTTGAGGAGGATTTTGCTTAATTCCACCCTAAAGAGTTTGTAGAAGGATGCCGGGTACCCATCTGGGCCCGGGGCTTTGTTGTTTTGGGTATGCCTGATAGCAAGGTTAATTTCCGATAGAGAAAAAGGAGCCCTAAGTGCTTCTTTATCATCTTCTGATAAAGTAGGCAAGTTGAGGCTTTGCAGGAATTCAACCACTTTTTGTACAGAGGACTCTTTCCCAGCCATAGAAGGTTGGAGATGGTATAGATCTGAGTAATAGGCCGCAAAAGTTTCTCCGACTTCCTTAGGGGATGTGACCAATATGGTCCCCCGTTGGAGTGCCAAGATTCTGGCTGCCGCGGTTCTCCCCCTCAATTTGTGTGCCAGTAGTGTTGAGGCTTTATTGCCCTGACAGTATAGTAGCTTCTTAAATCGGGCATAAGACTCCTTTACTCTCTCTAGCTGTCTGCCAATTGTGCTCTGAGCTGTTTAATTTTTTCAGTTAGGGGGGCCGTCGGGGAATTTTTGTTGTCTTGTTCTGCCAATCTTAATTCAGTCATAAGCAGGCCCAAAGGGGCGCCTGCCTGGCGTCGAAGTGTCGTTTGTCTCCTAATACAAATCCCTCTCACGTATGCCTTTAAAGCAACCCACACTGTTTGAGATGGCATACCTGGGGTTTCATTGAGCCTCAAGAACTCAATAATGGAGTTTTGGAGGGATGTCCTATAGGGTTTATCCTGAAGTGCTTGCTTCGGGAACTTCCAACTAGGCCTAGTCGCTTTGGTTAGGTCAGTGGAGGGAGTGAAAGTAAGGATATCATAGTCTGACCATGCACATACCTTAATATGGGATTCTAGCACTCTGTTCAAAGTCCATGAGTCAGAGAAAAAGTGGTCTAGTCTCGAATAAGAGTGATGAGGTCGAGAAAAGTAAGTGTAGTCTCTGTCACTGTGGTGCTGTGCCCTCCAAATATCAAATAGATTATGTTGGATTATGTGCTGACGGAATCTATTGGCGGTATTTATAGTGTATGCATCAATGCTTTTCCCCTTCGGAACCTTTTTGTCTACTAGGGGGTCCCATACCATATTAAAATCTCCTCCCAGAATTAGGGTTCCAGCCTTATATTTCTCAATTTTGGACAGTAGCCCCTTCAGGAACTTGGGCTGTGCTTAGTTAGGGGCATATATATTTACCAGGGTAAACAGAGTACCGTTGAGTTTACAGGTAAGCAATAGATATCTCCCTTGGCTATCTGGTTCTACATGAATATGCTCAAAATGTACGTTTTTATGTATGGCGATCGCTACACCCCTTGATTTTTCTATGTGAGAGGCCAGAATCACTGTGGGATACTCTGGGGTTCTATATGGAGTTTGGGAAGATGCTAACCAGTGGGTTTCTTGTAGAAAGATAATTTGTATTTTGAGAGCTCTCATGATGTTTGTAAGCATACTTCTTTTTTCTTGTGAATTAAGCCCCTTAGCGTTCAGTGTTGCAAAGGAGATGTTACTGGGGGATGTCGCCATGGTAGGTCTAGATGAATGGGAAGGAGGGAGGGAGGGAAGCAAATGGAGGAAAGAATAAGGTTTGGACAACAACAACAACAAAAAAAAAAAAGGAAGAAAGGAGAAGAAAAAACTCACCCCGCCTAGATCAGCACACCCAAACACAGGCTCCAGAAGTTTCAGGTCAGCACAATCAGGTCAATGCTCAGAGATATCTCTAGGAATAAGCTTCCAAAAGGTCTGTACCTAACGCTTAGAGCAGGAGTAAGGTTAATTTGAGATACACGTATGTAAAGAAAAGTGACAAATGAGAAGACAAGAAAGAGAAGAAAAGGAGATCATAACATATAAAAACAAGTTTATATTAAACGTATTCAGGTGAAACTACGTACAACGTAAATGTAGTAACAGGTGTGGTGACCCCTTGGATCACCAAAAGGAGAAGTGTAGTCAAAAAGAAAGACTGACTCCTCCAGTCCCCTTAAAAGGGGATATCACAAATATACTTTGCGTATATATGGGGGGGGGGGTGGTATAAGTATACTAACTGGTATGAGTAGATTGACTATCTATGGGGGAATGTTAACTACAGGACAGCAATATTAACTCAAATGGATTAATGCAGAAACATAACTTTACATTCAGTGCAATTGGTCCAACCTATATCATAATCACATATTCAAATATAAGGGGTAACTTTTTTGAACAAGTATTACCCTATGTTTGTTAAACCACATTTTGTCTAAACCACACAGGGGAGGGGAGATACTTGCAACCTCCAACTTTTGGGGAAGAATAGGAGTGCGTAGAAGGTGGAGGTAAAATGCCTCGGGACAGATTTACTGTCACTTGTCAGAGATTCCGAGCCTCCCCATACCCTGCGTCAAACATGCATCTAGCCAGAGAACAAAGAACAAAAATGAACACAAATACGAGCATTTAAATAAATGTTATCTTATCATTTGCAGTTCTCTAGAAAAACATTAGTAGAAGGGATCAGCATTCAAGTATTGGGCCTTTGCAGCCTAGAGGTGAAATCTGGGGCTCCAGCTCGGATTTTAGGTTGTGAGGTCAGGGTAGGTGGATCAGAGCTAATCCTGTTGGGTGCAAAATCACTTCTAGAACGGGGTTCAGGTGGAACCAGTCCCCACTCTTTTAATAGGTCGAATCCTTCTTGGATGGTGACAATGGTGTGAGTTTCCCCATTTTTGGAGACAATCAGTTTTGTCGGGTAGCCCCATCTATATCTTATGTTCTCCGCTCTCAGAGTTTGGGTGATGTTTCTAAAGGTTCTTCTTCTTTGCAGAGTGTAGCTCGAGATGTCTGGGAAAACTGAGATGTATTGGAATTTTTCTGGTAATTGAGGTTTGTTGGCCAATTCCCACATTTTCTTCTCTTTATGGGTGAAAAAATGTACTCTAGCGAGGACATCTCTCGGCTTATCTTGAGATACCGATCGTGGCCTTGCCACTCTGTGCACTCTGTCTAATAGAAAGCTTGTCGGGTCTGAAGAGGGTAATATGATTTTACAGAACTCCAGGATATGAGACTCTAAATCTTGTGAGCCAATGTCCTCAGATATCCCCCGGAACCTCAGATTATTTCATCTGGATCTGTCTTCCATATCAGCTAATTTTATCTCCAGGTCAGATATCTGAGTTGCCAGACTTTGAGAGTATGCTAGTAGGTGAGCTTGATCGACTGTGAGATCTTCTTGCTTACGCTCCAAGGTGTCCGTCCGTTCCCCTAACGATGCAATCTCTCTTCGGAGTTCGGCTGTAGAACCCTTAATTTCTTTAGTTAACGTGTCTTGCAGGAGGTTCATCCTTTTAGTGAGTACATCAACTATAGACGCCGATATTGCATCTGGTGTGGGGGACTGGGAATCAATGCTGTTGTCAGATTCACTTTCATCCATCATAGGAGTGGAGTTTCGGTATGTCTGAGTTTTGTCAGCTGTATGGCCTTTAAAGTGGTCAACCACTGTTTTCCTGGGTGGCTGTGACAATTTTGGTTTTCTTTTAGTGGTTTGAGACATGTCCTTTATCTTAACTTCTATTAGATGAGTATGGTCAGAGAAGATCTAAGAAGATGTCGCACCTAAATGTAAAACAACAGCTAGAGAGAATAATTTGTAGATAATTGTAACATAGTCTCCCTGATGTCAATCTTGATTTAGGCAGCCATGTTTGACGTTTTGCCTACAAATAGAAAAAGGTACCTCAGCATGGAATGTGTCCGTGAAGTGCCTTGTACACTATTCTGTAAAAACATGCGGTACAGGAGTTTTGATGTGCACTCTCTCCAGGGACTCCAGGGAGCTTTGCCCTCACTGGGCCACGTCGGAAAAAGGAAATTGGGTATGACCTGCTGCAATTACATACAGCAGGAAAGGGGTGGAGAGAGTGTATAGGAGGTGGGGTGGGGCCCCCGGTTGTGGTTATCCTATGTATACAGAAGGGATCAGCTCAGAGTACCTGTGGAGGAAGAAGCAGGTTATAGAATAAACACTAAGCACTACACTCTGTGTTATGGTATGTCAGAGACACCTGAGCTCACGCAGTAGCCTAAAGCACTTATTACTTATCAGTATACATGCACCAGTGGCTCACCAGATAATATAGATACAATATTGATTTTTACTGAGGGCTTGCTTGCAGGGAAATTATCAGGTCTACTATGACCTCAGTGCTTGTTAATTAGGTGGGCAGTTAATGTCAGTACCTTTGCAGGTAAAGGGGCAAGCGTATCAAAAACCCTGTAAAAAAAAAAGCCATGTTAAAGTAAAGAGAAGTAAACACTACACTCTGCATTAAAGAATCACAGAGACACGTGAGCTGACGCAGCAGCTTAGATTATGCAATAGGCAGCAGTTGCGTTAATCCAATTGCCCCTTTTGGAATAAAGACACACTGATGGCTGGTGCTAGGAGTGTACTCATAAACACTTTGTCAGTTCCTTTATATATTCAGCACTCCTGTGAAACCCGGGTAGTTAATGATAGTGTAAAAGATGTGGAATTCACCAACCAAACAAACCCAGCAGAGTCATCAAATGTCCACCTTTAATTCAGATGTTGGGAGCCTTTAACAGGGGTGTGCAGTTATGCAGCAGCCTATATGTTAAATAGAATGTAGTTTCCTGACTTTTAGATCTGACGGCTCTGTGCTGTGTTCCTTTTCTTTTAGGTATTTACAATAGTCATTAATAGAGGGAGACAGCCTTATTATATTTCGCAGATGGCACTGTATATCACTTTTACCCAATTAGTAGTGGCGAATGTGGGGCTCAAAAAATAGTCTGAAGGATAGTCTTATCATATAGTAGTAGTACTTTGGTGTTTGAAATAAGGAATTGTAGCAGTAATATGCACCATATATAGGTATACATGCAAACAGGTGTATAATATGTATTAATACTTTCCCCTTCTGGTGAACCGCAGCCGTCCCACAGTCTCTCCCAAGGTCTGTGTGAATATATCAGGTGTGCTAGCTGGAGGCGCTGGTTCAGCTTGTATCAGTCGTTGGTATCTTCCTTTCCTTTCCTTCCTCAGTTGTATAAGTCTAGGTGCAAAATAGTGGTGCTGAAATATCAGACAATACACCATACAAAGGTGAATATCTACTCACAGTGTATATTGCAGGTTACCGGCTCCTTCCCAATATGAAAAGACAATATCACAGATTCAGTAAAAAAGTTTGTCTTTATTTGGCTCGGAGTTCTTCCCCTCTTTTTCTGAGGATGATCTATCCTGATTGGTGAATATTTGTTTTGATGTGTCCAATTTTCCCTGTGTGAATGTTTCTCTCTCTCCCTCATATGATCCTCTTTCTGGTATGTGTAATGGTGAGGGGGTCTTGAAAAACTTTCCCTTATTTCTGTTTTGTGTTTCTCTTTTGTTTCTCCCTTCATAAAAGGAGATCGTGGTCTTTTATAATCTTGGTGATGTGCACGTGGTGTTTTTGGTGTATAGTGATAATTATGTGTATCTTTTTGATAATAATCTTTTTGGTTTTTATATTGGTTTTGAGCATAGTATGGAGAATCATAGTTCCTATGATCATTTCTTTGTGTGTATTCTCTGTGTTGTGAGCTGTGTCTTTGATTTCTTTCATTGTAAATAAAATTTTCATTTACCAGTTCTTTATTGTGCGATCTTGGTCTCTGATTTCTTTCTTGATGTGTGTACTGATTTCTACTAGTGTCCGTGCTATAATTTCTGTGCATGTGACCGTGATTTAGATCTTTTCTATCTCTAGAATATTCATTACTGTGATATACATTTTTTCTGTTGTGATGTGAATAATTATTACCATTATTGGTTTTTGTTCTCCCCCTTTCATCAAGTGATTTGTTTTGCTGTGTAGGCTTTTTTTGTACATATTGTGTCCCACCTTGAAAGTCTTCATTATCTCTCATATATTTTTGATGTTTTTTGTCACCTATTGTTTCATCAAATTCTTTTGCTTTCTCTTTAATGTATTCAAACTTATCTTTACATTTCTTGTTGTCTAAATAACCACTGAGTTCTTGTTCTAATGTATTAATTTCTTTCTCTAGAGATTTCAATTGTAAGTCTTGCATCTCATATAGTAAGCTGACTAATTCTAGAGAACATTTATGTAAAGCTGCGTTCCATTTTTGCAAAAAATTATCATCCTCTAATCCAAATGCTGGAATTTTAAATACTCTAAGTCCTCTGGGTACAATACTTTCATTGAGGTATCTACTTAAAAATGTTACTTCCCACCATTTTTTGGCTTCTTTTGTGTATAATTTTTGTAATTTAAAAATTATAGACTCCCATTCGGAGTTAGAGTTTTCTGTTTTACCAAATATGTAATTATATTTGGACTGTCTTGCAGTCCTCCAATCATTTAAAGTATTATTAACAATGGTATTTTCCATATTATACAGGAGAGAAAAAACAGATATACATGCAAACAGGTGTATAATATGTATTAATACTTTCCCCTTCTGGTGAACCGCAGCCGTCCCACAGTCTCTCCCAAGGTCTGTGTGAATATATCAGGTGTGCTAGCTGGAGGCGCTGGTTCAGCTTGTATCAGTCGTTGGTATCTTCCTTTCCTTCCTCAGTTGTATAAGTCTAGGTGCAAAATAGTGGTGCTGAAATATCAGACAATACACCATACAAAGGTGAATATCTACTCACAGTGTATATTGCAGGTTACCGGCTCCTTCCCAATATGAAAAGACAATATCACAGATTCAGTAAAAAAGTTTGTCTTTATGAGCCAAATAAAGACAAACTTTTTTACTGAATCTGTGATATTGTCTTTTCATATTGGGAAGGAGCCGGTAACCTGCAATATACACTGTGAGTAGATATTCACCTTTGTATGGTGTATTGTCTGATATTTCAGCACCACTATTTTGCACCTAGACTTATACAACTGAGGAAGGAAAGGAAAGGAAGATACCAACGACTGATACAAGCTGAACCAGCGCCTCCAGCTAGCACACCATATATAGGTAGTAGGGTCTTACCAGGGTGTGCAGTGTCCTCCGTTACCCCAGATGGTTTCCGCAGTAATGTTGATCTTCTCTTGCCTCCCAGTGCAAGGCCCGCTGTAATGGCAAAGATGGCGGAGATTAGCGCCTTTATTATTTTACAGCCAGTTAGCTCCTTTTCGGATGTTTACTGGCAATTGCTGCAGCGGGTCCGGCTTACGTTTCTTGGGATATCTGTGATCTGTGCGCCCTCTCCTCCACACTCATGTCCTCTGTTAGCAGGACCACCGTAGGGCTCAGACCTCTGGGTGTTTCGTGGGGCCCAAATGCGAGTGACCCGTTCTCTCCACCGAAGTCGCGCCAACAGATGCGCACACCACTTGAGCTGGAAAGCCGGTCGCTGACCTCAGGTTGCCTCTCGGCTGTTTCTGGACAGCAGGTGTTTGTAGATTACCTCCGGAGCGGAGCCCGACCCTCCGGAGGATAGCTTCTCTAATGCAGGTAGCGTGGGTTTTCAGGCCTGACTGTTTTTCCTCCCTTAAAAGTCCGGTCAACGAGATTATCCGCTCTGGCAGCGTGGATAGTGTGGCTGTAGTAAGTACTCTTCTCAGCAATCACTTTTTAGGCGTTTAAGGCTGGGATATTATTGTATATAGTTGTATATTGTGCTTATTTAGCAGAGAGCTCTAATCAGGCACGTCTGCTCAGCTAGACGGTTAGCTCCGCCCCCCTTTTTTTTTATTTTTAATAATTTTGTTTTTTATTTTTTGTAATTTAGTGTTTATTTTTTTGTAATTTATAAAAACAGAATTTATGCTTACCTGATAAATTACTTTCTCCAACGGTGTGTCCGGTCCACGGCGTCATCCTTACTTGTGGGATATTCTCTTCCCCAACAGGAAATGGCAAAGAGTCCCAGCAAAGCTGGTCACATGATCCCTCCTAGGCTCCGCCCACCCCAGTCATTCGACCGACGGACAGGAGGAAATATATATAGGAGAAACCATATGATACCGTGGTGACTGTAGTTAGAGAAAATAATTCATCAGACCTGATTAAAAAACCAGGGCGGGCCGTGGACCGGACACACCGTTGGAGAAAGTAATTTATCAGGTAAGCATAAATTCTGTTTTCTCCAACATTGGTGTGTCCGGTCCACGGCGTCATCCTTACTTGTGGGAACCAATACCAAAGCTTTAGGACACGGATGAAGGGAGGGAGCAAATCAGGTCACCTAAATGGAAGGCACCACGGCTTGCAAAACCTTTCTCCCAAAAATAGCCTCCGAAGAAGCACAAGTATCAAATTTGTAAAATTTGGCAAAAGTGTGCAGTGACGACCAAGTCGCTGCCTTACATATCTGGTCAACAGAAGCCTCGTTCTTGAATGCCCATGTGGAAGCCACAGCCCTAGTGGAGTGAGCTGTGATTCTTTCAGGAGGCTGCCGTCCGGCAGTCTCATAAGCCAATCGGATAATGCTTTTAAGCCAAAAGGAAAGAGAGGTAGAAGTCGCTTTTTGACCTCTCCTTTTACCAGAATAAACAACAAACAAGGAAGATGTTTGTCTGAAATCTTTAGTAGCCTCTAAATAGAATTTTAGAGCACGGACTACATCCAAATTGTGTAACAAACGTTCCTTCTTTGAAACTGGATTCGGACACAAAGAAGGTACAACTATCTCCTGGTTAATATTTTTGTTAGAAACAACTTTAGGAAGAAAACCAGGCTTAGTACGCAAAACCACCTTATCTGCATGGAACACCAGATAAGGAGGAGAACACTGCAGAGCAGATAACTCTGAAACTCTTCTGGCAGAAGAGATTGCAACCAAAAACAAAACTTTCCAAGATAGTAACTTAAATTCTACGGAATGTAAGGGTTCAAACGGAACCCCTTGAAGAACTGAAAGAATTAGATTTAAACTCCAGGGAGGAGTCAAAGGTCTGTAAACAGGCTTGATCCTAACCAGAGCCTGAACAAATGCTTGAACATCTGGCATAGCTGCCAGTCGTTTGTGTAGTAAGACAGATAAAGCAGAAATCTGTCCCTTTAGAGAACTTGCAGATAATCCTTTCTCCAAACCTTCTTGTAGAAAGGATAGAATCTTAGGAATCTTTATCTTGTTCCATGGCAATCCTTTGGATTCACACCAACAGATATATTTTTTCCATATTTTATGGTAAATTTTTCTAGTTACAGGCTTTCTAGCCTGAATCAGAGTATCTATTACAGAATCTGAAAACCCACGCTTTGATAAAATCAAGCGTTCAATCTCCAAGCCGTCAGCTGGAGGGAAACCAGATTCGGATGTTTGAATGGACCTTGAACAAGAAGGTCCTGTCTCAAAGGTAGCTTCCATGGTGGAGCCGATGACATATTCACCAGGTCTGCGTACCAAGTCCTGCGTGGCCATGCAGGAGCTATCAAGATCACCGAAGCCCTCTCCTGATTGATCCTGGCTACCAGCCTGGGAATGAGAGGAAACGGTGGGAATACATAAGCTAGGTTGAAGGTCCAAGGTGCTACTAGTGCATCTACTAGAGTCGCCTTGGGATCCCTGGATCTGGACCCGTAGCAAGGAACCTTGAAGTTCTGACGAGACGCAATCAGATCCATGTCTGGAATGCCCCATAATTGAGTTATTTGGGCAAAGATTTCTGGATGGAGTTCCCACTCCCCCGGATGGAATGTCTGATGACTCAGAAAATCCGCTTCCCAATTTTCCACTCCTGGGATGTGGATCGCAGACAAGTGGCAGGAGTGATCCTCCGCCCATTGAATTATTTTGGTCACTTCTTCCATCGCCAGGGAACTCCTTGTTCCCCCCTGATGATTGATATATGCAACAGTCGTCATGTTGTCTGATTGAAACCTTATGAATTTGGCCTTTGCTAGATGAGGCCAAGCTTTGAGAGCATTGAATATCGCTCTCAGTTCCAGAATGTTTATCGGGAGAAGAGATTCTTCCCGAGACCATAGACCCTGAGCTTTCAGGGGTTCCCAGACCGCGCCCCAGCCCACCAGGCTGGCGTCGGTCGTGACAATGACCCACTCTGGTCTGCGGAAGCTCATTCCCTGTGACAGATTGTCCAGGGTCAGCCACCAACGGAGTGAATCTCTGGTCTTTTGATCTACTTGAATCGTCAGAGACAAGTCTGTATAATCCCCATTCCACTGTCTGAGCATGCACAGTTGTAATGGTCTTAGATGAATTCGTGCAAAAGGAACTATGTCCATTGTTGCAACCATCAATCCTATTACTTCCATGCACTGTGCTATGGAAGGACGAAGAACAGAATTAAGTACTTGACAAGAGCTTAGAATTTTTGATTTTCTGACCTCTGTCAGAAAAATCCTCATTTCTAAGGAATCTATTATTGTTCCCAAGAAGGGAACTCTTGTTGACGGGGACAGAGAACTTTTTTCTTTGTTCACCTTCCATCCGTGAGATCTGAGAAAGGCTAGGACAATGTCCGTATGAGCCTTTGCTTTTGACAGAGACGATGCTTGAATCAGGATGTCGTCCAAGTAAGGTACTACTGCAATGCCCCCAGTCTTAGAACCGCTAGAAGGGACCCTAGTACCTTTGTGAAAATCCTTGGAGCAGTGGCTAATCCGAATGGAAGTGCCACAAACTGGTAATGCTTGTCCAGAAAAGCGAACCTTAGGAACTGATGATGTTCCTTGTGGATAGGAATATGTAGGTACGCATCCTTTAAATCCACGGTATCCTGGATAGTAGGTAGGATCGTTCGAATAGTTTCCATTTTGAACGATGGTACCCTGAGAAATTTGTTTAGGATCTTGAGATCCAAAATTGGTCTGAATGTTCCCTCTTTTTTGGGAACTATGAACAGGTTGGAATAAAAACCCATCCCTTGTTCTCTTATTGGAACTGGATGAATCACTCCCATCCTTAACAGGTCTTCTACACAATGTAAGAATGCCTGTCTTTTTATTTGGTTTGAAGATAATTGAGACCTGTGGAACCTTCCCCTTGGGGGTAGTTCCTTGAATTCCAGGAGATAACCTTGAGAAACTATTTCTAGCGCCCAAGGATCCTGAACATCTCTTGCCCAAGCCTGAGCAAAGAGAGAAAGTCTGCCCCCCACCAGATCCGGTCCCGGATCGGGGGCTATCCCTTCATGCTGATTTGGTAGCAGTGGTAGGCTTCTTGGCCTGCTTACCCTTGTTCCAGCCTTGCATTGGTTTCCAGGCTGGTTTGGGTTGTGAAGTATTACCCTCTTGCTTAGAGGATGTAGAATTAGAGGCTGGTCCATTTCTGCGAAAGGGACGAAAATTAGGTTTATTTTTAGCCTTTAAAGACCTATCCTGTGGGAGGGCGTGGCCCTTTCCCCCAGTGATGTCTGAAATAATCTCTTTCAAATCAGGTCCAAATAATGTTTTACCTTTGAAAGGAATGTTAAGCAATTTTGTCTTGGAAGACACATCCGCTGACCAAGACTTTAGCCAAAGCGCTCTGCGCGCCACGATAGCAAACCCTGAATTTTTCGCCGCTAATCTAGCTAATTGCAAAGCGGCATCTAAAACAAAAGAGTTAGCCAATTTAAGTGCTTGAACTCTGTCCATAACCTCCTCATACGAAGATTCTTTATTGAGCGATTTTTCTAGTTCCTCGAACCAGAAACACGCTGCCGTAGTGACAGGAACAATGCATGAAATTGGTTGTAGAAGTTAACCTTGCTGTACAAAAATCTTTTTAAGCAAACCCTCTAATTTCTTATCCATAGGATCTTTGAAAGCACAACTATCTTCGATAGGAATAGTAGTGCGTTTGTTTAGAGTAGAAACCGCCCCCTCGACCTTGGGGACTGTCTGCCATAAGTCCTTTCTGGGGTCGACTATAGGAAATAATTTCTTAAATATAGGGGGGGGGGGAGACAAAAGGTATGCCGGGCCTTTCCCACTCTTTATTTACTATGTCCGCCACCCACTTGGGTATAGGAAAAGTGTCGGGGGGCACCGGAACCTCTAGGAACTTGTCCATCTTACATAATTTCTCTGGAATGACCAAATTGTCACAATCATCCAGAGTAGATAACACCTCCTTAAGCAGTGCGCGGAGATGTTCTAATTTAAATTTAAATGTCACAACATCAGGTTCAGCTTGATGAGAAATTTTTCCTGAATCTGAAATTTCTCCATCAGACAAAACCTCCCTCATGGCCCCTTGAGATTGGTGTGAGGGTATGTCAGAACAGTTATCATCAGCGTCCTCTTGCTCTTCAGTGTTTAAAACAGAGCAATCACGCTTTCTCTGATAAGTAGGCATTTTGGATATAAGATTTGCTATGGAGTTATCCATTACAGCCGTTAATTGTTGCATGGTAATAAGTATTGGCGCACTAGATGTACTAGGGGCCTCCTGTGTGGGCATAACTGGTGTAGACACAGTAGGGGATGTAGTATCATGTTTACTCCCTTCACTTGAGGAATCATCTTGGGCAATATCATTATCTGTGGCATTACTGTCCTTACTTTGTTTGGACACTATGGCACAATTATCACATAAATTTAAATGGGGAGACACAATGGCCTTCATACATATAGAACATAGCTTATACGATGGTACAGACATGTTAAACAGGCTTAAACTTGTCAACAAAGCACAAAAAACGTTTTAAAATAAAACCGTTACTGTCACTTTAAATTTCAAACTGAAAACACTTTATTACTGAATATGTGAAAAAGTATGAAGGAATTGTTCAAAATTCACCAAAATTTCACTACAGTGTCTTAAAGCATTAAAAGTATTGCACACCAAATTTCAGAGCTTTAACCCTTAAATTATTTTTAAATTAAATTTTACATTTAACCCCTATACAGTCCCAGCTATATGCTTTGCTGAGACCCAACCAAGCCCAGAGGGGAATACGATACCACAAGACGCCTTCTATAAGCTTTTTCAGTGATTCTTAGCTCCTGACACATGCATCTGCATGCCTTGCTCTCCAAAAACAACTGTGCATTATTGGCGCGAAAATTAGGCTCTGTCTATAACTAGAAAGGCCCCCAACTGAAAAAGGTGTCCAACACAGTGCCTGCCGTTTTCCTAAACGTTTCCCCAAGATTATAACACCAATAATTAGTTAGAATCTGTATAATATGCCTAATAAAGCAATCGTTTTAGCCCAGAAAAATGTCTACCAGTTTTTAAGCCCTTTTTGAAGCCCTTTATTCTTTTATGTTAAACTAAGAAAATGGCTTACCGGTCCCCATGAGGGGAAATGACAGCCTTCCAGCATTACATGGTCTTGTTAGAAATATGGCCAGTCATACCTTAAGCAGAAAAGTCTGCTAACTGTTTCCCCAACTGAAGTTACTTCATCTCAACAGTCCTGTGTGGAAACAGCAATCGATTTTAGTAACTGTCTGCTAAAATCATCTTCCTCTTACAAACAGAAATCTTCATCCTTTTCTGTTTCAGAGTAAATAGTACATACCAGCACTATTTTAAAATAACAAACACTTGATAGAAGAATAAAACTACATTTAAACACCAAAAAAACTCTTAACCATCTCCTTTGAGATGTTGCCTGTACAACGGCAAAGAGAATGACTGGGGTGGGCGGAGCCTAGGAGGGATCATGTGACCAGCTTTGCTGGGACTCTTTGCCATTTCCTGTTGGGGAAGAGAATATCCCACAAGTAAGGATGACGCCGTGGACCGGACACACCAATGTTGGAGAAATTGTATTTTAATAATTTAAATAATTTAATTTTATTGTAATGTTAGTTTTTAGTGTAAGGCAGGTTAGGTTTTATTTTACAGGTAACTGTATTTATTTTAGCTAGGTAGTTTTTAAATAGTTAATAACTATTTACTAACTAGTCTACCTAGTTAAAATAAATACAAAGTTACCTGTGAAATAAAAATGAAACCTAAGGTATCTACAATATAACTATTAGTGATATTGTAGCTAGCTTAGGTTTTATTTTACAGGTAAGTTTGTATTTGGTTTTAAATAGGAATTATTTAGTTAATAATTGTAAGGTTTATTTAGATTTATTTTAATTATATTTAAGTTAGGGGGTGTTAGGGTTAGGGTTAGACTTAGGCTTAGGGTTACGTTAGGGTTATGTTTAGGGTTAGGGTTACGTTAGGGTTTAGGAGTTAATATATTTAGGCCTAGATTTAGAGTTTGGCGGTAGCCGTGAAAACCAGCGTTAGAGGCTCCTAACGCTGGTTTTAGGCTACCGCCGGTATTTGGAGTCATTAAAAAAAGGGTCTAACGCTCACTTTTCAGCCGCGACTTTTCCATACCGCAGATCCCCTTACGTCAATTGCGTATCCTATCTTTTCAATGGGATCTTTCTAACTCCGGTATTTAGAGTCGTGGCTGAAGTGAGCGTTAGAAATCTAACGACAAAACTCCAGCCACAGGAAAAAAGTCAGTAGTTAAGAGCTTTCTGGGCTAACGCCAGTTCATAAAGCTCTTAACTACTGTGCTCTAAAGTACACTAACACCCATAAACTACCTATGTACCCCTAAACCGAGGCCCCCCCACATCGCCGCCACTCGATTTAATTTTTTTAACCCCTAATCTGCCGACCGCCACCTACGTTATCCTTATGTACCCCTAATCTGCTGCCCCTAACACCGCCGACCCCTATATTATATTTATTAACCCCTAACCTGCCCCCCACAACATCGCAGCCAGCTACCTACAATAATTAACCCCTAATCTGCCGACCGCAAAGAGCCGCCACCTACATTATATCTATGTACCCCTAATCTGCTGCCCCTAACACCGCCGACCCCTATATTATATTTATTAAACCCTAATCTGCCCCCCACAACGTCGCCTCCACCTGCCTACACTTATTAACCCCTAATCAGCCAATCAGATTGAGCTCGCATTCTATTGGCTGATCGGAACAGCCAATAGAATGCGAGCTCAATCTGATTGGCTGATTGGATCAGCCAATCGGATTGAACTTGATTCTGATTGGCTGATTCCATCAGCCAATCAGAATATTCCTACCTTAATTCCAATTGGCTGATAGAATCCTATCAGCCAATCGGAATTCAAGGGACGCCATCTTGGATGACGTCCCTTAAAGGAACCGTCATTCTTCAGTTGGACGTCGCCGGATGAAGATGGGTCCGCGGTGGAGGTCTTCAGGATGGAGCCGGTCCTCATCGGATGAAGATAGAAGATGCCGCTTGGAAGATGATGGTTGCCGGTCCGGATCAACTCTTCTTCCCGGATAGGATGAAGACTTTGGAGCCTCTTCTAGACCTCTTCAGCCGCCGGGTGATGGATCGCCAGCCCCCGCTTGGGTTGGATGAAGATTTTGGAGCCAGGACCAATCGGTGAACCTGGTATGGTGAAGACAAGGTAGGATGATCTTCAGGGGCTTAGTGTTAGGTTTATTTAAGGGGGGTTTGGGTTAGATTAGGGGTATGTGGGTGGTGGGTTGTAATGTTGGGGGGTATTGAATGTTTTTTTTTACAGGCAAAAGAGCTGAATTCTTTGGGGCATGCCCCACAAAGGGCCCTGTTCAGGGCTGGTAAGGTAAAAGAGCTTTGAACTTTAGTAATTTATAATAGGGTAGGGCATTTTTTATTTTGGGGGGCTTTGTTATTTTTTTAGGGGGCTTAGAGTAGGTGTAATTAGTTTAAAATTGTTGTAATATTTTCCTTATGTTTGTAAATATTTTTTTATTTTTTGTAACTTAGTTCTTTTTCATTTTTTGTACTTTAGTTAGTTTATTTCATTGTAGTTATTTGTAGATATTGTATTTAATGAATGTATTGATAGTGTAGTGTTAGGTTTAATTGTAGGTAATTGTAGATATTTTATTTAATTAATTTAATGATAGTGTAGTGTTAGGTTTAATTGTAACTTAGGTTAGGATTTATTTTACAGGTAATTTTGTTATTATTTTAACTAGGTAACTATTAAATAGTTATTAACTATTTAATAGCTATTGTACCTGGTTAAAATAAATACAAAGTTACCTGTAAAATAAATATTAATCCTAAAATAGCTATAATATAATTATAATTTATAGTGTAGCTATATTAGGATTTATTTTACAGGTAAGTATTTAACTTTAAATAGGAATATTTTTTTTAATAAGAGATAATTAATTTGTTAGATTAAAATTATATTTAATTTAGGGGGGTGTTAGTGTTAGGGTTAGACTTAGCTTTAGGGGTTAATCCATTTATTAGAATAGCGGTGAGCTCCAGTCGGCAGATTAGGGGTTAATAATTGAAGTTAGGTGTCGGCGATGTTAGGGAGGGCAGATTAGGGGTTAATACTATTTATGATAGGGTTAGTGAGGCGGATTAGGGGTTAATAACTTTATTATAGTAGCGCTCAGGTCCGGTCGGCAGATTAGGGGTTAATAAGTGTAGGCAGGTGGAGGCGACATTGTGGGGGGCAGATTAGGGGTTAATAAATATAATATAGGGGTCGGTGGTGTTAGGGGCAGCAGATTAGGGGTACATAGGGATAATGTAAGTAGCGGCGGTTTACGGAGCGGCAGATTAGGGGTTAATAATAATATGCAGGGATCAGCGATAGCGGGGGTGGCAGATTAGGGGTTAATAAGTGTAAGGTTAGGGGTGTTTAGACTCGGGATACATGTTAGAGTGTTAGGTGCAGACGTAGGAAATGTTTCCCCATAGCAAACAATGGGGCTGCGTTAGGAGCTGAACGCGGCTTTTTTGCAGGTGTTAGGGTTTTTTTCAGCTCAAACAGCCCCATTGTTTCCTATGGGGGAATCGTGCACGAGCACGTTTTTGAGGCTGGCCGCGTCCGTAAGCAACTCTGGTATCGAGAGTTGCATTTGCGTTAAATATGCTCTACGCTCCTTTTTTGGAGCCTAACGCTGACATTATATGGACTCTCAATACCAGAGTTATTTTAAAGGTGCGGCCAGAAAAAAGCCAGCGTTAGCTACGCGGGTCCTTACCGACAAAACTCTAAATCTAGCCGTTAGTGTTAGTGATGTTGGAGGCCAGAGGTTTAGGGGTTAATAACTTTATTATAGTGGTGGCGACATTGTGGGCGGCAGATTAGGGGTTAATAACTGCAATGTAGGTGGCAGCGATGTTAAGGACGGCAGATTAGGGTTTAATATTTTTATTTAGGTGGCGGCGATGTTAAGGGCGGCAGATTAGGGGTTAATAACATTATGTAGGTGGAGTGATGTCGGGGCGGCAGATTAGGAGTGTTTAGACATCAATGTGGCTGTGTTACAGAGCTTTTCTTTCCGCAATCGCAGGTGTTAGATTTCTTTTTTTGCCGGCTCTCCCCATTGATGTCTATACGGAAATCTTGCATGAACACGTCAAAGCAGCGCTTGTATTTCGGTGCGGTATGGAGCTCAATTCCATTATATCGCCCGCACAAGCCTGCTTTTTCAAAACCTGTAATAGCAGCGCTTTAGGGAGGTGAAATAATGCCGCTTTTGTGGCGGTCGTTAATTTCCCTATAGCACTGAAAACTCGTAATCTAGCTGTATATTACTAATGTGCATAAAAACATACAAATGTATAGCACAAATAGAGCTTTTGTTAAAAGCACAAGCCCAAACTATTTTTGTTCCTAACTAAAGGCAAATAATTCAGAAATAGAGCTATGGTTCAAACCAGAGAAATTATATTAAAAGACTCTGGTGGAAACCATCACCTAATATGTAAGGTGGATGGGTAGCAGTACAAAGAAGTGTGAATTTCAGAACAGGAACAAGTGGAAGAAACCCCCAATAGGTTTCCCTGAAAATAGACAATCAAATGAGAAAGGCTGCCAAATCTATGCCTTTATTGTGGCCATAAGTAACTAAGGACCCCATTTTGTGGATCCAGTAGGAGTCTCTTTTTCTTAATGACATTGTCCTACTTCCTCCTCTCTTCTTTGGTTTTACAATTTCCAAAAGGGTTCGTTTTAGGCAATGGAGGTCTTGGTTATAAATATTTCTGTAATGTAAAGACAAAGGGGCCTATGTCTCAAAGGTCTTCGACAGTGCGGATCAGGTCTGCAAGACTTTGCTGAATGCGGAGAGCAATACGCTCTCCGTATTCAGCATTGCACCAGCAGCTCACAAGAGCTGCGGGTGCAACTCCGTCCCTTGCAGACTCAGGGCCAATCGGCCGCCAGCAGGGGGGTGTAAACCCGATCGTACTTGATCGGGTTGAATTGTGGCGATTCCTGTCCGCTGCTTCATAACATATGCCCACAAGCTCCATACGGAGCTTGATAAATGGGCCTCATATTGTGTGACTTAAGACCTTGTTTGATGTTGGTGATGTGTTTAAGGAACCGCACCTTGGCCTAGATTTGGAGTTTGGCGGTAGCCGTGAAAACCCGCGTTAGAGGCTCCTAACGCTGGTTTTAGGCTACCTCCGGTATTTGGAGTCACTCAAAAAAGGGTCTAACGCTCACTTTTCAGCCGCGACTTTTCCATACCGCAGATCCCCTTACGTCAATTGCGTATCCTATCTTTTCAATGGGATTTTTCTAACTCCGGTATTTAGAGTCGTGTCTGAAGTGAGCATTAGAATTCTAACGACAAAACTCCAGTTGCAGAAAAAAGTCAGTAGTTAAGAGCTTTCTGGGCTAACGCCGGTTCATAAAGCTCTTAACTAGGATTCTATCAGCCAATCGGAATTAAGGTAGGAATATTCTGATTGGCTGATGGAATCAGCCAATCAGAATCAAGTTCAATCCGATTGGCTGATCCAATCAGCCAATCAGGTTGAGCTCGCATTCTATTGGCTGTTCCGATCAGTTAGTTTATTTCATTGTAGTTATTTGTAGGTATTGTATTTAATTAATTAATGTATTGATAGTGTAGTGTTAGGTTTAATTGTAGGTAATTGTAGATATTTTATTTAATTAATTTAATGATAGTGTAGTGTTAGGTTTAATTGTAACTTAGGTTAGGATTTATTTTACAGGTAATTTTGTTATTATTTTAACTAGGTAACTATTAAATAGTTATTAACTATTTAATAGCTATTGTACCTGGTTAAAATAAATACAAAGTTACCTGTAAAATAAATATTAATCCTAAAATACCTATAATATAATTATAATTTATATTGTAGCTATATTAGGATTTATTTTACAGGTAAGTATTTAGCTTTAAATAGGAATAATTTATTTAATAAGAGTTAATTAATTTCGTTAGATTTAAATTATATTTAAGTTAGGGGGGTGTTAGTGTTAGGGTTAGACTTAGCTTTAGGGGTTAATACATTTATTAGAATAGCGGTGAGCTCCGGTCGGCAGATTAGGGGTTAATAATTGAAGTTAGGTGTCAGCGATGTTAGGGAGGGCAGATTAGGGGTTAATACTATTTATTATAGGGTTAGTGAGGCGGATTAGGGGTTAATAACTTTATTATGATAGCGGTGCGGTCCGCTCGGCAGATTAGGGGTTAATAAGTGTAGGCAGGTGGAGGCGACGTTGTGGGGGGCAGATTAGGGGTTAATAAATATAATATAGGGGTCGGCGGTGTTAGGGGCAGCAGATTAGGGGTACATAAGGATAATGTAAGTAGCGGCAGATTAGGGGTTAAAAATAATATGCAGGGGTCAGCAATAGCGGGGGCAGCAGATTAGGGGTTAATAAGTGTAAGGTTAGGGGTGTTTAGACTCGGGGTACATGTTAGGTTGTTAGGTGCAGACGTAGGAAGTGTTTCCCCATAGCAAACAATGGGGCTGCGTTAGGAGCTGAACGCGGCTTTTGTGCAGGTGTTAGTTTTTTTTTCAGCTCAAACAGCCCCATTGTTTCCTATGGGGGAATCGTGCACGAGCACGTTTTTGAGGCTGGCTGCGTCCGTAAGCAACTCTGGTATCGAGAGTTGAAGCTGCGTTAAATATGCTCTACGCTCCTTTTTTGGAGCCTAACGCAGCCTTTATGTGGACTCTCAATACCAGAGTTATTTTTATGGTGCGGCCAGAAAAAAGCCAGCGTTAGCTACGCGGGTCCTTACTGACAAAACTCTAAATCTAGCCGCTTGTATGGGCGAGTGGTGCAAGTGGTTCGCCCGATATATTTTAGATTACAGCTGCATTGCAGTAAGTATACCGCATAATATAATATATTATAGCCCTTTGTAGTTAAATACATGGCCATATACCATATACTTTTCATAATATTGATATGAATATTTTTTATTTGATAGTGTTTATATTGATGTTACTGTTTATTTTAGTTTATTTATGTAATGTTCGGAGCAACTTTTATTTTATCCCTAACACTGTATATGTGGTCTTCAGTGGCGCCAACCAGACACATTTTAAATTCAGTTGTTTTCAAGCGAACGCGTTTTCTTTCAACTTGTAATATGCTTTCAAATTCACACACCGAAAATATTCTTATATTGTGCGTGCTAGTTAGCACGCCACTTGTAATCTAGCTCTAGGTATTTTTGTTTTTTAAATGTATTTTACTTTACTTGGATCCCGATTCTTTTTTTTAGATATATTTCAGATAAGTATCAGAATCTGAGATACATTTTACCTTAACAAATATCATGTGAAAAATAATAATTAAGAAATTCTAAGGTACCAACATGCTTCCTGTTTTCCTCATTTCTATTAGCACTAATTACATTATAAATTCATAACTTCAATTAGTTAGTTGCGTGACTAGAAGATGTCTAGCATCATTATGTAGAACACATTCTGATAAGTGTAGTTTTTCAGATCTTATGACAGCAACTATAATAATACTTACATATGAACTGTATATTGAGTGACATATAATACAATCCAAATCCTACCCATATTATTAATATTGTGGTTTAACAGGGTAATGTAATATGAAAATGTATATCTGTGTTAGCGTAATCAAAGCTGTCACTACTATCAGTCAATAGATCTTGTGAAGACAGATACAAGTTAAAATGACGACACTGCTCAAAAAACAAATATGTTTTCATCTCTTTACATCATAAAGAATGTATAACATTTATGTTGTCAACACAGACCTGCCAACATTGAGTAGTATTTCATAGGGTGCACTAATTTGCATATTAAATTACATCATCGGAAGTGATGTCACAGTAAGTGTGTATGAACTAAACATAAACAAAGTCATTTTTACCCCTTGTTAGTCCACAGGGCAATCAAAAAAGCATAAAGCAGTGATAGCCAGAATAACAGATACATCAAATATTCGTTTCCACACTACTTGACGTAACCCTGGATTCCTATTACTGTATTAAGTACTGAGCTACTGACATTATTCCTTCCAACTTTTTGTGCTGCATTACTTTGCAGAAATATAACATTATTGGCCAAGTAGGTAAAACAATGGAAGCTTCTCTAGATGGTATCTTAAAAACAGCATGACAGCTGTTAATATATTACTCTCAGCATCTCAACTGCTTGAAAACCCTGACAACCCCAGAGTTGCAAGAAAGTACTCCAATACACATGACCTCTAAATATTAACACAGGCTTTCAAGGTTAACAGCTAACACATTGGTTTCAGGAGAGGGTTGCAGTACATTGCAAAGCTATTCAATGCATCACTAACTGGGAATGAATGGGTTAGCTCAGTTAGACCAACATCTAATAAACATTTGTTAACCCCTTGACTACCAAAGTGATTGATAAAACATTGCTTTGCAGTGCATTGCCATCCTTTGTTGCAAACAAGAGTTTAAGTTGGCATTGTGACCAGTGGCTTTTTCATGTACTAAAATTACGCACACAGCATTTCAGAAGTGGCTAAATGCCACATGTTTTCACATCTTCTCTGTGACTGAATGACATCTAC
Source organism: Bombina bombina (assembly GCF_027579735.1). Classification (NCBI taxonomy): domain Eukaryota; kingdom Metazoa; phylum Chordata; class Amphibia; order Anura; family Bombinatoridae; genus Bombina; species Bombina bombina. The sequence continues at coordinate 630,093,387 of NC_069504.1, forward strand.
TTGACAATGTACAGTCTTTCCAAGTCACATATTCATGTACCAATATTTTCAGCACCTAATTGGATCAGTCTTTTGTAAAAGTCTAGTCTTTTGAGAAACATATAGTAAATATACAGTATAGTAGACAAATCACTTGTTTATTGGATCTAAGATTAATAATTATTAGCAAAACAAAAGAAGTATTTGTTTGGTCTAAAATTAATATGACACTAAATAAAAAGCACAGCTCACATTACTTCAAAGTAAATTATAACTCACAAACCCACTAACAGACACACACTAACACATACACACATACACACACACAAACACTAACACAGATATACACTAAAACATACACACACACAAACACTAAAACAGACACACACTAATCCACTAACACATACAGACAAAGACACTAATACAGACATACAGACAGAGAAACTAACACAGACACACACTATCTTATATACAAACATAGACACTAACACAGACACATAAACACTGAGGGGCCAATTTATCATTTGTCGGACAGACACGATCCGCTGTAGCGGATCATTTCCGACCAAAATCAATAAATGCCGACAGCATACAATATCAGCATTTATCATTGCACGAAAATTTCTCGTGAAATGCTTGTGCTTTACCGCCCCCTGCATATTCGCGGCCAATCGGCTGCTAGCAGTGGGTGTCAATCAACCCGATCATATCCAATTGGGCTGATTGCTGTCCCCCACCTCTTAAGACCGCTGCTTCTTAACTTATGTTTCCGGAAAGCCTGAAAGCTTGCACGGAAACTGATAAATCGGCCCCAGAGACTCTAACTATTTTGGGAAAAAGACCTTCTGAGAAAATTCCCAAATCACAATCTGTGAATTGATAAAAGGTAGCACAGAAGTGACTGCAGACACAGACCCACAGATGCAGCACGTATGAGGCCTAGTGCTTATGACATCACTGTAAGTGAAGCCTAAACAACATCTCCATAGTTGGAAGATTGGATATATTTCATGCAGCCCAGCTGCGTTTTTGAGGAGTGATCACCACTGTGCTCTTCACCATCCACTATATTGAGACCTTTATTATTGCTATTATATATACATCTGATGTTCTTTTTACAATTCTCCAACCTGAATATAGGAAGATTACTTACTTGAAATACCCCTCTCTAAGTAGTAGCTCCAGTTGTCTTCGACTCCATGGAAACCCTGTCTACATTCCTAAATAGGCTCTAAATAAATCTTTCCTCTTATATTACTTCATATTGCACTGTCTACCATTTATCTAATTTTATTTGTAGCACTTATACAAATGCTGAAATGACTTCAAGGAGAATTTCGAGATTCAATAAACTTGTTAAAGGTTTGCCTACAGCTAATGTAAAAATGAATAATAACTTTAAAGTTTTAGAGGCTTTAACTTCAGATATACCAATGTCGCAAGACTTCGATTTAACAATATCTGATGCAGATAGCACCCCATCTGCTATCCAAGATAGTGAACCACTTACAAAGGCAGATCTCAGCAACATGACAAAGGCAGACCTCACCTCTTTCCTCCCACATATAGGTAAACTTATTAAAGTGCTTTAAAACATTTTAAGTTATGTGCATATTATAAAAGGGTTAATTGAGGTAAAACAGTGTGTGAAAAAAAAGTTTTAAAAAAAGCTTATAAGTATTTTAATAACATTTCCAAAAATGTGCAAAATTACTTACACTTTAGTGTTGCCAAGTGTAGCCTGCTCCACCCCCCTTATCAGTGTTCTTCTCCTAACCCTATGGTATTATGTAACAAAGTGTGCATGTGAGGATAATTACTTATGCAAGAAAGGGGGGATTGAGGATGGACATCAGGTACTGCTATTGTTTTTTGCCAAGAGGCTTGCTTGTTTCCATGGGAATAATGTCACATGCTTTGTGAAAGCTTCAGCATTATACTGTGCACTGCTTTAGTCATGTGACCCCCAGTGTACATGTACATGGGGGTTAAAACAGAAACCGTGTTGCATGTAAGCTTTGGCTGCACTATATAATTTAGAAACTTATGTTAGTTCATAATGTTGTATGTCCCTTTAAAGAAGGACTTGTGGGGGTTTAGAGAGATATATCTAAGCTTGGTGACAGGGTAGTGCACATAGAAGAAAATATAGATCATATCAATACTGAAACAGATTAACAGAATTGTGTTCTTCAAACCCATGACACTCTAATACAACAGCTACAACTACAAGTAGAAGATCTAGACAACCTCAAATTGGAGGTGTCTCTGAAAAGATTCTACCTATGCAATTACCTCAATACCTCCAGCAATTGCTCCAGTACCTTCTAAAAATTGAGGAACTACCTAATTTGCCTAAAGACCGCTGCTCCATAACTGGTTCACTGCCTCTGAGGCTACGGTCTGCAATCCACCTGATCCTATAGGATTGGGCTGATTGACACCTTCTGCTAGTGGCAGATTGGCCACGAATCTGCAGGGGGTGGCATTGCACAAGCAGTTCTGGTGAGCAATGATAAATGCTGAAATTTACAGTTCTGGTGTGCAATGATAAATGCTGACATAGTATGCTCTCGGCATTTAGCGTATCATGTCGGACAGACATTAATAAATCGGCCCCTATATCTTAACATTTTGAAATTTTAAAGACGAGTAGCGGGTCAAGGTCTCTGCCAGAAAACTACATCACATAACTCATGAAAGTGACTAAAGTTCCATCACTCTATACAAAGGCAGTGAAGCAAGATATTTGACTACTCATCTACAGAACTTCTAAATCACGTACCGTCAGGGTTTCCTATTTTGTGTCAAAGTCCTTCATGGCTCACAAGTAACTATCTACAGAACCACGCATGACTTGGAACCCTTCGGCAAGCAACTTAACATCCCTTTGCCAGTGCTGCCTTCTCTCAGTTCCTCTTCCCCTCCAAGAGACCATATATAGCAAGCCGGCTTCAAAACCCCAGAGGAATCCAAGAATAGGCAGCACCACTTAATTTATGAGCAGTAAAATCTTTTATTTCTTTTACAACCTGAGAAGGTACAAATTACAATGACTACGTTTTGAGCTGTTAACCCTTAGTCATGTCGGTGGTACAATACAATTCAACCCCTTAAATATCTATACACAGGTGTTTAGATCCTCCCCTGTCATTATGACATCATTGGTTCACCAAAGTAAAGGGGTATTACCCCCTATTTTGAACATTTATGATTTTTTTTCAAAGAAACTACACCACACCCCTAAAAATATATACAGAATAAAAGAAAATAGTCAGAATAATTTTACAAAAATTGATTAAGGTCATAATCCCTATTTATCCCCTTTGGGGTTAATGCATCAAGTTTGTAAATCCATAACATCTCTCTCTTTTTTAATAGGGATTGCCTATTTTTCCCCCTTCTAGGTGGAGGTTCCCAATCAATTATCTGGAACCTCAATTATGCAATGAAATGGCCAGCCTCCAAAAAATGACAGGCTACTGTTGCTTCAACATTTTTTCTTCTTATGCTAGATTTGTGTTGTACTCTCCTTTTGTGTACCTTTTGGGTCGTTTCTCCAATATAAATTTTGGCCCACGGACACTTTATAAGGTGCATCACAAAGGTAGCATTACAAGTAAAAAAAATCCATTAATACCATATTTTTTACCTGAATAGGGATGGAAAAAGCTGTCACCCTTGACAAGGCTGCCACAACAGGAGCAGCCCAGCCAAGGGAAACAACCCCTCTTTTTGCTTGTTTTGTTCCCCGTATTATCTTTCTTAAGACTCCCTATATCCGCTCTAACCAAAGTATCTCTAATTTCTGTAAAATTATTCTGACTGTTTTCTATTATTCTGTATATAGTTTTAGGGGTGTGGTGTAGTTTCTTTGAAAAAAAAATAATAAATGTTCAAAATAGGGGGTAATACCCCTTCAATTTGGTGAACCAATGATGTCATAATGAGAGGGGAGGAGCTAAACACCTGTGTATAGGTATTTAAGTGTTGAATTGTTTTGTACCACAGACATGACTAAGGGTTAACAGCCCAAAATGTAGTTGTTGTAATTTGTACCTTCTCCGGTTGTAAAATAAATAAAAGATTTTACTGCTCATGAATTAAGTGGTGCTGCCTATTCTTGGATTCCTGATAATTGTCAAGCGGCTAGATTATGAGTTTTGCGTTATGGCTCATAATGCTGCTTTTTCACTGCCGCTGCTATTACGAGTCTTGCAGGTATAGCTGTACCGCACACTTTTTTGGCCGTAACGCAACGTAACTACCGCACCTTTCAAAAAGTCCTTTTTCAATGGGACTTCCATAGTGCCGATATTATTAGTTTTGCCTGGGAGGCCAAAAAGTGAGCGGTACAGCCTATACCAACAAGATTCGTACCTCAATCTAAAGTCAGTAGTTGTGGGTTTTGCGCTACAAAGCTGTAGCATAAATCTCCTAACTAAAGTGTTACAAAGTACACTAACACCCATAAACTACCTATTAACCCCTAAACCGAGGCCCTCCCGCATCGCAAACACTATAATCAAAATATTAACCCCTAATCTGCCACTCTGGACATCGCCGCCACTATAATAAACATATTAATCCCTAAACTTCCACACTCCCACATAGCAAACACTAGTTAAATATTATTAACCCTTAATCTGCCGCCCCCAACATCACCGCCACCACTATACTAAAGTTATTAACCACTAAACCTAACCCTAAGTCTAACCCTAACACCCCTAACTTAAATATAATTAAAATAAATCTAAATAAAAATTACTATCATTAACTAAATAATTCCTATTTAAAATGAAATACTTACCTATAAAATAAGCCCTAAGCTAGCTACAATATAACTAATAGTTACATTGTAGCTATCTTAGGTTTTATTTTTATTTCACAGCTAAGTTTGTATTTATTTTAATTAGGTAGACTAGTTAGTAAATAGTTATTAACTATATACTAACTATCTAGTTAAAATAAATACAAATTTACCTGTAAAATAAAACCTAACCTGCCTCACACTAACACCTAACATTACACTTAAATTAAATAAATGACATTAATTAAATACAATTAATTAAATTAAAAAAAAAAATAAACACTAAATTACACAAAATAAAAAAGAAATTATCAAATATTTAAATTAATTACTTCTAATCTAATAGCCCTATCAAATTAAAAAAGCCCCCCCCCAAATAAAAAAACCCAGCTTAAACTAAACTGCCAATAGCCCTTAAAATGGCATTTTGAGGGGCATTGCCCCAAAGAAATCAGCTCTTTTACCTGTAAAAAAAAACAAAAAACAACCCCCCAACAGTAAAACCCACCACCCACATAACCAAACTCCCCAAATAAAATCCTATCTAAAAAAACTTAAGCTCCTCATTGCCCTGAAAAGGGCATTTAGCTCTTTTTATGTGCCCAAAACCCTAATCTAAAAATAAAACCCACCCAATAAACCCTTAATAAAACCTAACACTAACCCCCGAAGATCCACTTACAGTTTTTGAAGACCGGACATCCATCCTCATCAAGCCGGGAGAAGACTTCATCCAAGTGGGCAGAAGTCCTCAAAGAAGCTGGGAGAAGTCTTCATCCAAGCAGCAAGCAGTCATCCTCCAGGCAGAAAGAAGTCTTCATCCAGACAGCATCTTCTATCTTCATCCTTCTGAGGCGGAGCGGCTCCATTTTCAAGACATCCGGTGCGGAGCATCCTTTTCTTTCGCTGGATCTTGAAGAATGAAGGTTTCTTTAAATGACGTCATCCAAGATGGCATCCCTTGAATTTCGATTGGCTGATTGAATTCTATCAGCCAATCAGAATTAAAGGGTAAAAAATCCTATTGACTGATGCAATCAGCCAATAGGATTGAGCTTCAATCCTATTGGCTGATCCAATCAGCAAATAGGATTGAGCTCACATTCTATTGGCTGTTCCAATCAGCCAATAGAATGTCTATTGGAATTCAAGGGATGCTGCCTGGATGAAGACTTCTGTCCACCTGTAGGACGAATTCTTGCCGCTTGGATGAAGACTTATCCAGGCTTCATTGAGGACTTCTACCTGCTTGGATGACGACTTCTCCCGTCTTGATGAGGATGGATGTCCGGTCTTCAAAAACTGTAAGTGGATCTTCGGGGGTTAGTGTTAGGTTTTATTGAGGCTTTATTGGATGGGTTTTTATTTTTAGATTAGGGTTTTGGGTACAGAAATAAAGCTAAATGCCCTTTTAAGAGCAATGCCCATCCAAATGCCCTTTTCAGGGCAATGGGGACCTTTGGTTTTTTGGATAGGATTTTATTTGGGGGATTTGGTTGTGTGAGTGGTGGGTTTTACTGTTGGGGGGTTGTTTGTATTATTTTTTTTTTACGGGTAAAAGAGCTGATTTCTTTGGGGCAATGCCCCGCAAAAGGCCCTATTGGCAGTTTAGTTTAGGCTAGGGTTTTTTTTATTTTGGGGGGGCTTTTTTATTTTGATAGGGCTATTAGATTAGGTGTAATTAGTTTAAATTTTTGATAATTTCTTTTTATTTTGTGTAATTTAGTGTTTATTTTTTTGTAATTGAGTTAATTCTATTTAATTAATGTAATTTATTTAATTATAGTGTAATGTTAGGTGTTAGTGTAACTCAGGTTAGGTTTTATATTACAGGTAAATTTGTATTTATTTTAACTAGATAGTTAGTAAATAGTTAATGTCTATTTAGTAACTAGTCTACCTAGTTAAAATAAATACAAACTTAGCTGTGAAATAAAAATAAAACCTAACGGCTAGATTACGAGTTTTTGTCGGTAATGGTGTGCAGTGTTAATGAGCCTTTTTTTCTCACCGCTCACTTAAGACAACGCTGGTATTATGAGTTTTCTGAAAGCCGGCGTTAGCCGCAGAAAAGTGAGCATTTAGCAAAATTTAGCTCCACATCTCACCTCAATACCAGCGCTGCTTACGGTAGCGGTAAGCTGGCTAAACGTGCTTGTGCGCGATTTCCCCTTAGGAAACAATGGGGCTGAGCAGGCTGAAAAAAAAACCTAACGCCTTCAAAAAAGCAGCGTTCAGCTCCTAACGCAGCCCCATTGTTTCCTATGGGAAAATACATTTTATGTCTAGATCTAACACCCTAACATGAACCCTGAGTCTAAACACCCCTAATATTACACTTATTAACCCCTAATCTGCTGGCCCCGACATCGCCGTCACCTACATTATATTATTAACCCCTAATCTGCCGCTCCGGACACTGCCGCCACCTACATTATACCTATGAACCCCTAATCTGCTGCCCCTAACATCACCAACACCTACATTATAGTTATTAACCCATAATCTGCTACCCCCAACGTCGCTGCCACTATAATAAAGTTATTAACCCCTAAACCTAAGTTTAACCCTAACCCTAACACCCCCCCTAATTTAAATATAATTTAAAATAATCTAAATAAAATTACTACAAATAAATAAATTAATCCTATTTAAAACTAAATACCTATAAAATAAACCCTAGGCTAGCTACATTAACTAATAGTTACATTGTATCTATCTTAGGATTTATTTTTGTTTTACAGGCAACTTTGTATTTATTTTAACTAGGTAGAATAGTTATTAAATAGTTATTAAGTATTTAATTACTACCTAGCTAAAATAAATACAAAAGTACCTGTAAAATAAAACCTAACCTAAGTTACAATTACACCTAACACTACACTATAATTAAATTAAATCTCTAAACTAAATACAATTAAATACAATTAAATTAAATAAACTAAAGTACAAAAAACCCCCACTAAATTACAGAAAATAAAAAAATAATTTCAATTTTTTAAACTAATTACACCTAATCTAATCCCCCTAATAATATAAAAAGCCCCCTAAATGTATTAGGGGGATTAGATTAGGTGTAATTAGTTTAACATTCTTTTAATTATTTTTTTATTTTCTGTAATTTAGTGGGTTTTTTTTTCGTAATTTAGTTTATTTCATTTAATTGTAATTAATTGTAGGTAGTTTAGGTAATTAGTTTAATGATAGTGCAGTGTTAGGTGTAATTGTAACTTAGGTTAGGATTTATTTTACAGGTAATTTTGTACTTATTTTAGCTATGTAGTTATTAAATAGTTAATAACTATTTAATAACTATTGTACCTAGTTAAAATAAATACAAAGTTGCCTGTAAAATACAAATAAACCCTGAGATAGCTACAATGTAACTATTAGTTACATTGTAGCTACCTTAGGGTTTATTTTATCAGTAAGTATTTAGTTTTAAATAGGATTCATTTATTTAATTATGTTAAATTAATTTTGTTTAATTTAAATTATATTTAAGTTAGGGGGGGTAGGGTTAGACTTAGGTTTAGGGGTTAATAACTTTATTATAGTAGTGGCGACGTTGGGGTCGGAAGATTAGGGGTTAATAAATGTAGTTAGGTGTCGGCAACGTTGGGGGGGGGCAGATTAGGGGTTAATAAAATTTAACTAGTGTTTGTGAGGTGGGAGTGCGGCAGTTTAGGGGTTAATACATTTATTAAAGTGGTAGCGATGTATGGTCGGCAGATTAGGGGTTAATAATTGTAGGTAGGTGGCTGTGACGTTGGGGAGGCAGATTAGGGGTTAATAAATATAATGTAGGTGTCTGCGATGTTACGGGCAGCAGATTAGGGGTTCATAGGTTTAAAGATTAGGGGTTAAAAAAAATTATTTTAGTGTTTGCGATGTGGGGGGGCCTCGGTTTAGGGGTTAATAGGTCGTTTATGGGTGTTAGTGTACTTTGTATCACTTTAGTTAAGAGCTTTATGTTCCGGCGTTAGCCCATAAAACTCTTAACTACTGACTTTTAAATGCGGTAGGAGTCTGGAAAGGAGATGATCTACCGCTCACTTCTTCCAAGACTCGTAATACCAGTGTTAGGCAAATCCCATTAAAAAGATAGGATACGCAATTGACGTAAGGGGATTTGCAGTAGCCTCGAGTAGTGGAAGAAAAGCGAGCGGTACACCTGTACCTGCCTGACTCGTAATAACAGCGGGCGTTAAAAAGCAGCATTGGGACATCTCAACGCTGCTTTTTAAGACTAACGCCAAACTCGTAATCGGCGTTAGTGTTTGAAAATGAGATGTTTCAGCTATATGGCCCCACCTGGTGACGCTATATAGATGATATTTTTGGCATCTGGTTGGGCGACGTTGGCTCCCTAGAAAAGTTTGTAGAGATGTTGATTGAACAACAATTCTAAATTTATTAAATTCACATTTACTTGGAGTGAGGAAAGTGTCCATTTGCTAGATACTAAAGTGTATAAACATAATGGTCAGGTTTATACAGATCTTTTTCGCAAAGAAACTGGTCGCAATACCCTGCTTCATTTTCTAGTGTGCATCCACCCACATTAAAACAATCATTACCTAAAAGCCAACTCTTAAGAGTCAGGAGGATAGTAAAGGATGAAAATTTGGTAAAAGAAAGGTTAATAGATGAGGGAAAGCATTTTATAGATAGGGGTCATCTAGAAGAGCTCATAAATAGGAATATATTAGATGTTAGTAGCATAAAACAAGATGAGGCGTTTAAGCTAACTGAGAAAAAAGATAAAAAACAGGATGGTTTTTGTCTAAGAATTCAAAAATTATAGTTCAGAAGTACAGCGTATTTTAAGACACCGTTGGCATATAATAAAGGAGTGCAATCCAGGGCTAGAGATTTTTGCTGATGCCCCTATGCCAGCCTATACCCGCTCTCCCAACCTTAGAGATACTTTGGTTAGAGAGGATATAGGGAGTCTTAAGAAAGATAATACGTGGTACATAACAAGTAAAAAGAGGGGTTGTTTCCCTTGCCTGGGCTGCTCCTGTTTTGGCAGCCTTGTCAAGGGTGACAGCTTTTTCCATCCCTATTCAAGTAAAAAAAATGGCATTAATGGATTTTTTACTTGTAATGCTACCTTTGTTCTTTACCTTATAAAGTGTCCGTGTGCCAACATTTATATTGGAGAAACGACCCAAAAGGTATGCGAAAGGATAGTACAACACAAATCTAGCATAAGAAGAAAAAATGTTGAAGCACCAGTAGCCTGTCATTTTTTGGAGGCTGGCCATTCCATTGCACAATTGAGGTTCCAGATAATTGATTGGGAACCTCCACCTAGAAGGGGGCAAAATAGGGAATCCCTATTAAAAAAGAGAGAGATGTTATGGATTCACAAACTTGATGCATTAACCCCAAAGGGGATGAATAGGGATTATGACCTTAATCATTTTTTTTCTATTATTCTGTATATAGTTTTAGGGGTGTGGTGTAGTTTCTTTGAAAAGTTTTTGGTAAATGTTCAAAATAAGGGGTAATACCCTTTTATTTTGGTGAACAAATGATGTCATAATGAGAGGGGAGGAGCTAAACACCTGTGTATAGGTATTTAAGGGGTTGAATTTTATTGTACCATAGACATGACTAAGGGTTAACAGCCCAAAACGTAGTCGTAATTTGTACCTGCTCCGGTTGTAAAAGAAATAAAAGATTATACTGCTCATGAATTAAGTGGTGCTGCCTATTCTTGGATTCCTGACAATTGACAAGGTTTGCAGTGGCCTTAGGGCGTGTACATTAACTGAGCTTTGGTGCTGGACCACCTTGGACATTGTTCAAAACCCCAGAGGTCAGACTTCACAAAAGTGGCCAGAAAATGGGCTAAAAGACATTAAATCCATCATCTGCCGACTTTGATCCTCCTTGATATTCACCTGTGCTACTGTAGTTCACCCTAGAGTACGTCTACTAAATCCAATTGTTGTTTACCTCTTTCTATAGAAAACAATAGGAAACAATATGGCTATTAGGTCTGTTGTATGCATACTATGGCCTAGATTATGAGTTTTGCGTTATAGGCTATGCGGTGCTAACGAGCAGTTTTGTCTCACCGCTCACTTACATGCAGCACTGGTATTATGAGTTTTCAGAAACCCATCGTTAAAAGACAAGAAGTGAGAGTTGAGCAAAATTTTGCTCATTACCGCACTTCAATACCAGCGCTGCTTAAGTCAGCGGTGAGCTGGTTGTACCTGCTCGTGCACGATTTCCCTATAGGAATCAACGGGGAGAGCCGGCTGAGAAAAAGTCTAGCACCTGCCAAAAAGCAGCGTAAAACTCAGTAACGCAGCCCCATTGATTCCTATGGGGAAGCTAAAGTTATATTTACACCTAACACCCTAACATGAATACCGAGTGTAAACACCCCGAATCTTACACTTATTAACCCTAATTTGCCGCCCCCGACATAGTCGCCAACTACATTATATTTATTAACCCCTAATCTTCCGCCCCTAACGTCACCGCCACTATAATAAACATATTAACCCCTAAACCGCCGCACTCCCGCCTCACAAAAATTAGTTACATTTTATTAACCCCTAATCTGCCGTCCCTAACATCGCCACCACCTACCTACATTTACTAACCCCTAATCTGCTGCCCCCAACGTTGCCGGCACTATACTAAATGTATTAACCCCTAAATCTAAGTCTAACCCTAACCCAAACACCCCCTAACTTAAATATAATTAAAACAAATCTAAATAAAAATTCCTAACATTAACTAAATTATTCCTATTTAAAACTAAATACTTACCTATAAAAAAATCCCTAACGCCTAGATTACGAGTCTTGCGTTAGCCTTAAAAAGCAGCGTTGAGAGGTCCCAACACTGCTTTTTAACGCCCGCTGGTATTACAGGTGTACAGGTACAGATGTACCGCTCACTTACGTCAATTGCGTATCCTATCTTTTCAATGGGATTTTACTAAAACCCGTATTACGAGTCTTGGAAAAAGTGAGCGGTACAGCCTCTCCTGTCAAGACTGTTACCGAATTTAAAAGCTAACGCCATGACATAAAACTCTTAACTAAAGTGCTAAAAAGTACACTAACACCCATAAACTACATATCAACCCCTAAACTGAGCCCCACCCCCACATCGCAAACACTTAAATAAAAATTTGAACCCCTAATCTGCTGACCGGACATCGCCGCCACTATATTAAACATATTAACCCCTAAATCGCCGCACTCTCGCCTTGCAAACACTAGTTACATATTATTAATCCCTAATCTGCCGCCCCCAACATCGCCGCCATTATATTAAAGTTATTAACCCCTAAACCTAAGTCTAACCCTAACACCCCCCTAACTTAAATATTATTTAAATAAATCTAAATAAAATAACTACAATTAAATAAATTATTCCTATTTAAAACTAAATACTTACCTATAAAATAAACCCTAAGATAGCTACAATATAACTAATAGTTACATTGTATCTATCTTAGGGTTTATTTTTATTTTACAGGCAACTTTGTATTTATTTTAACTAGGTACAATAGTTATTAAATAGTTATTAACTATTTAATAACTTCCTAGTTAAAATAAATATACCTGTAAAATAAAACCTAACCTAAGTTACACTAACACCTAACACTACAATATAATTAAATAAATTACCTACATTAACTACAATTAAATTAAATTAATTACAATTTAAAAAAATAAACTAAAGTACAAAAAAATAAACACTAAATTACAGAAAATAATCAAATAATTAGAAATTTTTAAACTAATTACACCTAATCTAATCCCCTAATAAAATAAAAAAGCCCCCCAAAATAATAAAAATCCCTACCCTATACTAAATTACAAATAGCCCTTTAAAGGGCTTTTTGCGAGGCATTGCCCCAAAGTAATCAGCTCTTTTACCTGTAAAAGAAAATACAATACCCCCCAACATTAAAACCCACCACCCACACACCCAACCTTACTCTAAAACCAACCCAATCCCCCCTTAATAAAACCTAACTCTAACCCCTTGAAGATCACCCTACCTTGAGACGTCTTCACCCAACCGGGCAGAAGTGGTCCTCCAGACGGGCAGAAGTCTTCATCCTATCCGGGAAGAAGAGGTCCTCCAGATGGGCAGAAGTCTTAATCCAGCTGGCATCTTCTATCTTCATCCATCCGGAGTGGAGCTGGTCCATGGTTGCTGGTCCACGGAGCTGGTTCAAGACATCCGACGCGGAACATCCTCTTCCAACGACATCCGACGACTAAATGACGGTACCTTTAAGTGAAGTCATCCAAGATGGCGTCCCTTCAATTCCGATTGGCTGATTGAATTCTATTAGCCATTCGGAATTAAGGTAGAAAAAATCCTATTGGCTGATTGGATCAGCCAATAGGATTGAGCTCTCATTCTATTGGCTGTTCCAATCAGTCAATAGAATGCGAGCTCAATCCTATTAGCTGATTGGATCAGCCAATAGGATTGAACTTCAATCCTATTGGCTGATTGGATCGGAGCATCCTCTTCATCCGAAGACTAAAGACGAATAAAGGTACCTTTAAGTGACGTCATCCAAGATGGCATCCCTTAGATTCCGATTGGCTGATAGAATTCTATCAGCCAATCAGAATTAAGGTAGAAAAAATCCTATTGGCTGATGCAATCAGCCAATAGGATTGAAGTTCAATCCTATTGGCTGATCCAATCAGCCAATAGAATTAAGCTTGCATTCTATTGGCTGTTCAAATAGGGTTTATTTTATAGGTAAGTATTTAGTTTTAAATAGGAATTATTTAGTTAATGATAGGAATTTTTATTTAGATTTATTTTAATTATATTTAAGTTAGGGGGTGTTTGGGTTATGGTTAGACTTAGATTTAGGGGTTAATACATTTAGTATAGTGGCGGCAACAATGGGGGCGGCAGATTAGGGGTTAATAAATGTAGGTAAGTGGTGGCAATGTTAGGGATTGCAGATTAGGGGTTAATAATATTTAACTAATGTTTGCGAGGCAGGAATCCGGAGGTTTAGGGGTTAATATGTTTATTATAGTGTCGACGACATTGGGGGCGGCAGATTAGGGGTTAATAAGTGTAGGTAGGTTGCGTTGACATTGGGGGCGACAGATTAGGGGATAATAAATATTATGTAGGTGTCGGCGATGTTAGGAGCAGCAGATTAGAGGTTCATAAGTATAATGTAAGTGGCGGCAGTGTCCGGAGCGGCAGATTAGAGGTTAAAAATTATTATAGTGTTTGCGATGCGGGAGGGCATCGAGTTAGGGGTTAATAGGTAGTTTATGGGGGTTAGTGTACTTTTTAGCACTTTAGTTATGAGTTTTATGTTACGGCGTTGTACCTTAAAACTCATAACTACTGACTTTTAAATGCGTTAGGACTCTTGACGGGGTAGGGTGTACCGCTCACTTTTTGGCCTCCCAGAACAGACTCGTAATATCAGCGCTATGGAAGTCCGATAGAAAAAGACTTTACAAAGTTTACGTAAGTTGTTTTGCGGTAAGGCCAAAGAAGTGTGAGGTGCCCCTAAACCTTCAAGACTCGTAATACCAGCGGGCGTAAAAAAGTAGTGTTAGGACCTTTAACACTGCTTTTTTACCCTAATGCACAACTCATAATCTAGCCATATGTGTTGGAAAATGCTAAACTTTGTTATTTATCTTTTCAGGTACATCACTATTTCCCCCTAATATTACATTGTATTGCATTTTTGAATTGATGTTGTTTATATACAGTATATTGTTTCTTTGTTTTGTTCTATTGCTTTTAACAGCAAGTTCACACCCAAAATACACTTTGCCTTTCTCTACCTTCTACTTTATGCAAGTCATGGATCTCTCCTCTGAACGGGGGAGGGAGAGATATACCTATTATCTTAAACCTCCTTGCACATCCTAGAAACACACCAACCATCTTACATGTCCCTACTACCCCTAATAAGTTCCCCTTTTTGCAACAAGACATTGTTATATACAATATGTACCTCTCCTCTGATATTCAATACACAGTGGGCTGCTATTTGATCCTAGTGGGTCTTCTATTTAACAAACTGATCACCCTTGCAAATATATATGCCCCGAATACCGGCTAGAACAACTTCCTTAAGAGAGTGTTAAAGGAGCTACTTTGGGTAGCCAAGGGAACAGTCATTCTTGCAGTCATTCTTGTGAAGAACATTGGAATGTGAAATATTATTATTGGGTTTAGGTGTGAGTAAGTGGATTTTTACTACTCTTCACACATAGAAAAGGCTGCTAATAATACCAGTGCTGTAATTATGGCTGATTTTAACTACCCCAACATAAACTGGCCCAATGAAACTAGTAATATAGATAAGAGAGATAGATTTTTAAATGTTCTCAAGATAACTTCATGACACAAATAATAGAGGAGCCAAATAGGAATAGAGCTATATTAGATTTAGTGCTATCAAACAATACAGAAATAATATCAAACATAGAAGTCAAAGAACATTTGGGTAACAGTAATTATAACACATTTAAAATCACTTTTCAGTAAGCAGTGTTATAAGGGTTCTTCAATTACGGCATTTAATTTTAAGAAATACAAATTCAATGATTTAAAGAAATCTTTAAATAACATAAATTGGGACAACATCTAATAAAAATAAACAGGATAAATGGATAACATTTAAAAAAATGAAACAAGTATTACTGGGGCGGAGCCTACATCTTCTGCGAAAGGACATGTTTGTCAGGATCTCCTGATTCTAGGGACACGGCATGAGAACCTAGCATAGCGAAGGGGGTAAGTCATGCGGCAATGGCAGCTTATTGTAAATATATATGTATGTGCTTATATACATATATATTTACTGTATGTGTTAATATACGTATATACACATATTAACACATAAATATATATGTATATAAGTATATACATATATATTTACAGGGAACACACAGTTTCCATAGACCGCAATGTAAAGGCACTTTTTAGTGCTGTTTTTTTTCTAACACCCCACACTCCCCAGATTTAGCCCCGTATAAATGCTTTTTGCAGTTATTTTATTAAAAAATAAAGATGCTGCTATCTTTATTTTTTAATATAATATATGACATTTAAGTTTAGGGGGATTTGGGAGACATTTATAAAATTAACCAGAGAGTTCTGATCTTTGGTTAATTTTATATGCGCTAATTGTTACCGCAAGCTCACAGTAGCAATAACCAGCCACTTGTAATGTCTGGTTATTTATTTTACACCCATAAACAGGCAAATTTGCCCGTTTGCGCGTCCATGATAAAATAGCGCTCCACTTGTAAGCTAGCCCTATATGTTTATACACATTTTGCATGCTAGGGTTTCAATGCTTAGACTTAGCAAGTCTGATATTACATTTGCTCCTATCCGATATACAATTGAGGGTATTCCCTCACACATCACAGTTAATTTACAGCAGATATATACATATAAGGTAAATATCTTACTTGCCTAAAATAGTCTACCCCTGATATACTGTACGTTAAGGAGAAGTGCATATCACATTTAAGTCTTCTATGAGTTCAATTCTTTCGGTTATACCCTTCATAGTTGCAATCTCTTCTATTAAATAGTTTCCATATTTGATTTAACGTCCGAAAGTGATTTGGTATTTATTATCTTATATACCTCCTATGTTTTGTAAAATTGAAGGTTCAGGCCCATGAGAATCCACAATAAGTTTAGAAGGTTAGAAACATACGAGAGTCTGTGTCTATTATACTTACTGTTATTCAAGTACTACTTTGATAACTAGCAATATGGTTTTACTCACTCAAATAGCACAGCACTCCTGTCAGATGCATGCCAACACAAGGGTGCTGTATACCCTTATCAATCAAAGTCCACAAACGGCAGCACCATAAAGCAGGTTAAAAGAGGTTTATTTTATCACACCTGGGTCAAACAAAGTGACATGTTGGGCATCAAGCCCTTAATCATACAGTAATATTATTTTAGTTATATATGTTGTATTTGAATTTTTTTTGCTCAACTGACCAAGCCTGGTAGTAAAATTGTCTGTACTTTTTTGTATGTTCAGTTTGGTATGTCATAGGCATAATGAAGTTTCTCTGATCTGTAATTTTTAGTATGTATCTAACTTTTTTTTGTACCACCCGTAATGGATTATTTGTTTACCTTTCTGCTTATTTGTACTGTAACACTTGAATCTCTCTATAAAAATAAATACATAAATATACACATCAACATATACCACATGGTTATAAAATTTAAATAAATAACTCCAATCCAATTTTGATAAATAAAAATGTGTTAAGAAAAATTAGGGAAAAAAAACACAAGGCATTTAAATTACTCAAAGAAAATAGTACAGAGTCAGACTCAACAATCCAAATATATAAGGAATGGAACAATGCATGCAAAAAATCAATCAAATCAGCCAAAAATGAAAATGAAAGATTAATTGCAAAGGGTTCTAAGTCAAACCTTTAAAGGTTTTATAAGTACATAAATGGCAAAATAATCTAAAAAATTAAAATATAAGTACATTAAAATGTGTGAAGGGTGGGGGGGCGGAGCCAACCGCCTGAGAGATAGGTCGCACACAGCAAGAGCTCCCGCTCTAGATTCACTCTTTTGGGGTGAAAATATCGGCTAGTACAGTGTTTCTTGGCTTTAGCGATGATCCCTACTAGTCTATACCTTAAAGTATCCGATCCAGTGATTTTGGGACCTTACTTTTCTCATTTCCTCCCAATCTAAGCCCTATAACGCAACCACGCAGAAGTAGAACGCTGGAGCAGCTAATGGCAGACCTGAGACAGTTATAGCAGGATCTACAGCTTCCAACGTCTGAGCAGTGGCTCCCAACTTATCATTACCTAGCTAAATTGAGCTGTTGAAGCAGTTGCAGCGTGGATAACGGCTGCTGTCTTAGTCACTCTGTTAAGAACAATGGCGACCGGGGTAGACTGGGAATCACTGGCTTTGAGCTTTATTGAGGCTTCTCACCGGCTCCTGGAAAAGCTGCTGCCTAGGATTTCTGCTGAGCCTACTCATAGATTCATACCTGCAGCCCAGGCAATACGAGCAAAAGATACCCTCATAGTAGCAGTAGATTGTCTAACCGCAACTACTAATACCCTCCAAGCAGCAGTGAAGACTATGCCCCAGACTGTACAGGTGGCCACGTGGCCTCCGACCTGGAGCTTCCAGAGAGAGCCAGTACCCCATCGGCAGTTGACTACGTGGGCTACAAATACTTCCCCCAGCACAAAGCTAATGAGGTTCAACTATGCCCGCAAAATGGATTTACCTGGGGACTTCTGGTCCATGGTGCAGTCTAACATGGAGCTTTCAGCACGGAGATTTCGCTATAGTACCCTACAACCCGCTAATCATGTCAGGTATTGCTGCTATGTGCTTGTCTCAACACTGCAGTGGGACCCTGGAGGCTCAATTTTCATAGACATTGTCTGTTTGGCCCCCGTGGGGAAAGTACTCTCCATGTGTGGTGTAATCTGTGTCGAACCGATCCCAACTAGCAGGTCAGCTACAGAACTTGCTCCCAACATTTAGATCAGTTGACTGTGAAGACCAGTTGCCTCAGTATGTGGAAGGCTGGGGAGGCTCTCCTTATCAGCTTAAAATCGGAGTGGGATAGATGTTGCTGAACTTTACAATGGCAGCACGCTTATAACTGCTTGATCTGAGCTGCTGTTAGAAAATAGTGACTGTTGTGTTTTTTTTTTTTTTTGCTTTTATTTTTCTCTCCTACCCTATTTACATGGTTTAGCACTTACTATCTCATAAAACCTGCAGTTTCTAGCAGTCAACAATTTGTCGCTCCCCACAGCAATATGTATTTAGCTAAAGAGTCAACTGATTTTAGCCATGACTGCTTTCTATAGTCATTTGGGTCCTGTTGCGCCCATGCTGTTATAGAGACAATGCACACTTTTACATTATAATATGCTTTTTCTGTTGTGTTTAGCCTACATAGTACTATGCAATTGTTGTGACCTAGTCGCTTATTAGTTTGTTTGAATGACATGTATTCTTAGAGCCAGGCACATAGCATTGAAATGTACTGAGTGATTATGTTATGAGCTATTAGTACAGCTACTAATCAATAACACCTATTTGTTCACATTCTGTTCTGGGGCATAGGGCCCGTGTCCCTGGGACTGAATCTTATTGTTCGTGTGTAGTAGCGAAGCCTCTGTGTTGTACTAACCACATCTTTCCACTATAGTATACTGATTAATTTAAGGAAAACGTATCCCACATGTGATCTACACCCCTAAAGCATCTCTAGGTTAACTTCCCCACGGAGGCAACCGATAGTCCTCATCCTAATCAACAAAGTAAAATAAGGTTTTCGTGTATATAGATCTAGATTATTTTATATCAGACATACTGTTAGCTCACTAAATAGCCAGATCACATCTGGTTTCCCTTTGTTAGCTAATATGTGCATGTGACTGTATATATGATTACACTGCCCGGTGACACTAAAGTCTTTCTATATAGTATTTGCTGCCTACCACACTAATTTGGTCATCTTCTCTCCAACCCACAGTGTATCTTTCAGTCCCTAGGCTACATACTCTGTCCATAACAATTAAACTTATCACCCCCCCCCCTTCCCTCTTCTTATAATAAACCCCATATTTTGGGTGGGTTAACTGTACAGCTTATCTCTCCTATGCCGCAGATATACTGTCAGCTTATTATATAGCTAGTTCACTTTTGGTTTCCCCTGGTTAGCTAATATGTGCATGTGACTGTATATATGATTACACTGCCTGGTGACACTAAAGTCTTCCTGCATAGTATTTGCTGCCTACTATATTAATTTGGTCACCTTCTCTCCAACCCACAATGTGCTTTCCAGCCACTAGGCTACACACTCTGTTTATAACACTTACACTATCATAATGTATTTTCTAGCTCCTTATTGTTTACACCTACTGGGAAATAGCATCTAAATATCTCATTACATATTACTCCATGTTTGTGGGCTTTTATATTGCTTGCCAGATACAGTCTTACACCACAATGCATATCAATGTACGTAAGCGATGCCCTAATCTGTTGCTATATGCTCACCCTTCAGATTTTCCCCTGATATCCTACCTGCAATCGCTATCAAACAATAGTTAACTCATGTGAACTCTGTATTGCTTATGTAGGAATGTAGCACAGGAGTGCTGTAACTATACTACTGACTAATATCTATCCTAGGTATGGGGTGTGTATATATACATGAGTAATGATCTAATCACTCTGTGCTAAAGCTATAAATCTGATCTCGATTATCTATCTGCAATTGTTGTGTAACCATGACATACTCCTACATTATCAATATTACGTATTTTTGCATATATATACAGGAGAGCTGTACCCATGCTGCTAACTACTACCTATCCTATGCTACGATCTCAGTCTCTTCAGGATGCCCTTTTTTCTAGCGCAGGCCGGACCTGCACCTATATTTAGCTTTTTATTCTTTATGTTCAGCACACCACCTCCCCCCCCCATAGTGGAATATACCTCCTAATTTAGGAGGGTTAACTATGCGGCTTCTCTTGCCCATGCCGCACCCTTATTCTTATTCATCCCACCATATTATTTACGCATTAAAATGATTTCATCTTTTTTTACAAACCAATTATATATACTTCCCTAAGCATCTCTTATATAACTAATTAAGCCTAAACGGTCTTAAATGCCCATTAAGGGAACTCTATTTCTATGTGTAAAATTAGCTTCACAGAAAAATAACCTATAAAATCCGAGGTCATAATTGTGAGATCCAAGAGCGGTCTCTCTTTTTCCTTTTACCTTCCCTCACTTTCAGTTATTTCCCTTATGTTTGGTCCCTGATGGACCTCTAGCGTGGATTAGAGAAGGTTTACCTTGACATAGGCACTGCATAATAACTCTGTTGTTTTGTGTATGTTCTATTATGTAACACTTTCAGAAAACCTACTGTATGCCATTTTTGTTACAGACCTATACTGTTTGTATGCCTATTTCGCGTACCTCAATAAAAATTGTAACAAAAAAAAAAAAAAAAAAACGTGTGAAGGGTAGCATTATTAACAGTGACAGGGTTCTCAGAAGGCTGGGGTACTAAACCAGTTATTTTCTTCAGTATACACAAGATAGGAACCAATGGAAGATACTTTGAAAAAAAAACTAGAACATACAAGCACATATTAACTGGGTTATCTCTAGAGGATATCAGGAAAACAATGACAATATTAAGGTAAATAAAAAGTCAGGCCCGGATGAAATATACCCAAGGGTTTTACAGGCTTTTATCACTATTTTACTCTTACTCTTAATTTATCAATGCCCATTATCCTCAGACACAGTACCCCAGGACTCACGTAAATCTGATGGTGCCACTTTTTAAAAAGGGAAACAGGGTTGATCCAAGAAGCTATAGACCGGTTAGCCTGACATCGATAGTCGGGAAGATACTTGAAGAGATTATAAAGGATTATATTGTTGATCATATCTGTGTAAAAAAAATTATGAGTTCAAATCAGCATGGTTTTATGAGAAATAGATGATGTCAAGCTAATCTAACTAGTTTGTATAAGGAAGGAATATAAAAATATATATAAAGGGGAATCAGTTGATATGATATACTTGGATTTTACAAAGGCGTTTGATACAATGCTACATGAGAAATTAATGTACAAAATTAAGGGACTTGGAATAGCTGAAAATGACAGGGATCAATGAGTACTTGTAAACAAATCATACTCAGATTAAACAAAGGTAATCAGTGGAGTCCCCTGGGGGTCAGTACTGGGTCCTGATCTTTTTTTTATTTTTATTAATGACTTGGAACAATTATTAAATAGCAACATCTCTATTTTTGCAGATGATATAAAGTTGTGTAAGGTCATTAGGTCAGTGCACGATGAAATTGCTTTACAAGGGCATTTACAAAAATTAGAAGAATGGACAGATAAATAGGAAATTAGATTTAATACTGTAAGATGTAAGGATCTACCTTTTTCAAGTAAAATTAAGCAGGCAATCTATTATTTTAATAGGAAAAGGATTTGGGAGTACTTATAGATAACAAGCTAAAGATAGTTGCACAATGCAGGGCAGTGGCTTCTACGGCTAATAAGGTACTAACGTGTATTAAAAGAGACAATGATGCAAGGGAGGATAGTATAATTCTTTCACTATATAAATCCCTTGAGTAAGGAGTGCAGTTCTGGGGACCAAAAAAAATACATTGTAGAGTTAGAAATCGTTCAGAGAAGGGCCACAAAACTATTAAGGATAATGGAGAATATAAGCTATGAGGAGAGGTAAGCCATACTGGGTCTGTTTTCTCTAGAACACTGGTTTTCAAAGTTGTCCTCAGACCTCCCTAACAGGCCATATTTTGAGGATATCTGAACTAGAGCACAGGTGAAATAATCAGCTGATTAGTAAACATGATTATATTACCTGCCCTCATCCAAGGTAATCCTGAAAACATGACCTGTTGGGGAAACCTGAGGACAGAAAAAAAAACAGTTCTCTAGAAAAAAAGGCACTTGCAAGGTGACGTGATTACTTTATATACATTTATTCAAGTCCATATACAGAGATGGTGGAAACTCTGTTTATTCCAAGAAAATTGTTTGAGAGAAGAGGTCAGAATTTAAGGCTGGAGGAAAGGAAATTTAATGTCCATTTTTTTCACTGTTAGATCAATTAAATTGTGGAACTCATTACCTAAGTATGTAGTAAATGCCATTACCTTAGATAAATTTAAACCTTGTTTAGAAACATTTCTAGCTAGAAATGTAATTCAGGGAAATGTTTGCTGGTGTTAAATGGATCACCTTTTAATTGGATTAATTTAAGATCAACTGGAGCTTTTATTGTATATAAATAAAAGATTTGTATAGATTGAGCGCAATGGACTTCTTCCTTTTTTCAACCTCATCTATTCTATTATGCCACTATGTTACTATGTACAAATACATAAAAACATATATATATATATATATATATATATATATATATATTTATATTTATATTTATATGTACATTGGAGCCCTTTGCAGTCAAGTAGCTGAAAACATTAAAATCATATTTATGCAATATTTATCCTATATAATAAAAGGTCAGGTATGTTTTTCCTAAGCTGTCATGCGCAGTAGAGAGACAGAAGAGAGGGTGGACAGTCCAGACGTGGCTGGAAGGAGCAGGCATGGTGGGGGCATGACTGGGCTGAGTGGGCGTGGTGGGGGCATGGCCGTGCGAGAGCAAGGGCGGGTTCGACCGCTGCACTGAACAAAATGACCCGTGTACACGGGCTTTAGGACTAGTATTTAATAAAGTGTTTATCTACGTATTTATAAATTGATATTCCTATATTTATCTGTGCATATCTATACCAATGTATATTCATATATATTTATATACTGTATATATATATATATATATATATATATATATATATATATAATATATATAATATATATATTTATATATATATATATATAAATATATATACAGTATATATATAGTAGCAAAGAAAAAGAAGAAAACTTGCACTTACTGGTACTTTTCAACAGAATTTTACTGTGACCGTGTAACATTTCGGGGATAATATATCCCCTTCACCTGAGGAAGGGGATATATTATCCCCAAAACGTTACACGGTCACAATAAAATTGTGTTGAAAAGTACCAGTAAGTGTAAGTTTTCTTCTTTGCTACTATCAATATTTACTAGCACCCTGGCAGATGTTACGAAAGTGAGAGTGCACATCCCTGCTATTATATATATATATATATATATATATATATATAAAACATATTCTGCTGTGAATGTAAAAATAAATTGGAATGTGAAATATTTCATATTGAGTTAGGGCACTTGAGAAAACGTGATCGAGTTGGCATGCGAGTAAGGGTGTTTTTTTTCACGTTTCACACTACTTTGAAGTCCATGGGGCCTATCTATCAAGCTCCGAATGGAGCTTAAGGCCCTGTGTTTCTGGCGAGCCTGCATGCTTGCCAGAAACAGCAGTTATGAAGCAGCGGTCTAAAGACCGCTGCTCCATAACCCTGTCCACCTGCTCTAAACAGGCGGACAGGAATCACCACAATTCTTGAGTACGATCGGGTTGATTGACACCCCCTGCTGGCAGCCAGTTGGCCACGGGTCTGCAGGGGGCGGCGCTGCACCAGCAGCTCTTGTGAGCTGCTGGTGCAATGCTAAATACGGAGAGTGTATTGCTCTCCACATTCAGCGATGTCTGTCGGACCTGATCCGCACTGTCGGATCAGGTCCGACAGACATATAATAAATAGGCCTCTATGGGAGAATCCGTTAAAGCGGTTGCAATATTTGGACCTCAGCAATTTGTGTGTTTTCGGGTTTGTGCTCAGGCAAAACCTTTTTACTTTCAACTTGTAAGATGCTCGCTACCCGATGCGCGTAGAAAGACTCTGTCTAGCAGGGTTAACGTGTGAGTGGGAGCAAAAACTGCCACTCCACTCATAATCTAACCCTATGTGCAAAACAATTCAACAGCAACCTTGCAGTTGCAAAGCAGTTTATGTAAATGTTTGTGATTGCAAAATATTTGCATTTCTGTTTTTGTTACAAATTCATTATATCTCTATAATCTTATTAAGTATCTTTTAAGCATTTGCTCTAACTGTTCTCAAGTTTTCATTTGTGAAAATGCTAGACTGGACCGTTTTATAGAAGGATTTTTTTTGTAATTAGCTTCTTCTGTAGCATTTTGAAGGCATTTCAACTAAACTGGACCCTTTCACAGTGAAACATTTGATTTACAGAGAAACGAACAGTGGCAGTTGCATCTCCTTTGATGGAGCTTAAATGGACATGAAACACATTTTTTTTTTCTTTCATGATTCAAAAAGAACATACGGCTAGATTACAAGTTTTGCATTAGAGGCTATGCGGTGCTAATGAGCAGGTTTCTCTCACCGCTCACTTACCTGCAGCGCTGGTATTAAGGGTTTTTACAAACCCGACGTTAAAAGGCAAGAAGTGAGCATTAAGCAAAATTGTGCTCCTTAACGCACTCCAATACCAGCGCTGCTTAAGTCAGTGGTGAGCTGGTCTTACGTGCTCGTGCACGATTTCCCCATAGGAATCAACGGAGAGAGCCGGCTGAGATAAAGTCTAATACCTGCCAAAAAGCAGCGTAAAACTCAGTAACGCATCCCCATTGATTCCTATGGGGAAATAAAATTTATGTTTACACCTAACACCCTAACATGAACCCTGAGTCTAAACACCCCTAATATTATACTTATTAACTCTAATCTGTAGCTATCTTCGGTTTTATTTTTATTTTACAGGCAACTTTCTATTTATTATAACTAGGTAGAATAGTTATTTAATAGTTATTAACTATTTAATAACTACCTAGCTAAAATAAATACAAAAGTACCTGTAAAAAAAAACCTAACCTAAGTTACAATAACACCTAACACTACACTATAATTACATAAATTAACAAAATTAACAACAATTAAATAAATTAAATAAAATTAGCTAAAGTACAAAACCCCCCACTAAATTACAGAAAATAATAAACAAATTACAAGATATTTAAACTAATTACACCTAATCTAATAGCCCTATCAAAATAAAAAAGCCCCCCCCCCCCCAAATAAAAAAAAAACCCCTAGCCTAAACTAAACTACCAATAGACCTTAAAAGGGCCTTTTGCGGGGCACTGCCCCAAAGTAATCAGCTCTTTTACCTATTAAAAAAATACAAACAACCCCCATAGTATAACCCACCACCCACATAACCAACCCCCCAAATAAAATACTATCTAAAAAAACCTAAGCTCCCCATTGCCCTGACAAGGGCATTTGGATGGGCATTGCCCTTAGAAGGGCAGTTAGCTCTTTTGCAGCCCAAAGTCCCTAACCTAAAAATAAAACCCACCCAATAAACCCTTAAAAAAACCTAACACTAACCCCCTGAAGATCGACTTACAGTTCTGAAGACCGGACATCCATCCTCAAGGAAGCGACAGAAGTCTTCATCCAACCGGGCTGAAGTCCTCAACGAAGCCGGGAGAAGTCTTCATCCAAGCCAGGTGAAGTGGTCCTCCAGACGGGCAGAATTCTTCATCCAGACGGCATCTTCTATCTTCATCCATCCGACGCGGAGCGGCTCCATCTTCAAGACATCCGACGTGGAGCATCCTCTTCTTCCGACGACTAAAGACGAATGAAGGTTCCTTTAAGTGACGTCATCCAAGATGGTGTCCCTTAGATTCCGATTTGCTGATAGAATTCTAATCAGCCAATCAGAATTAAGGTAGAAAAAATCCTATTGGCTGATGCAATCAGCCAATAGGATTGAGTTTGCATTGGTTAGGTTTTATTTTACAGGTACTTTTGTATTTATTTTAGCTAGGTAGTTATTAAATAGTTAATAACTATTCTACCTAGTTAAAATAAATACAAACATACCTGTAAAATAAAAATAAAGGAGGGGCGGAGCTAGCGCCCCAAACAGAATGGACATGCAATGTTAGAGCTCTGAGAAATGGCCTTTATTTTATTAGTTTTATTGAGTCTCAACCTTCACTAAATGAAACTTGCATGCTCTAATTATACCCTGCAACTGCCCAATCAATTATTTGGGGGAATCTAGAGCGCATTCCCCAGAACTGAGAACGAAGATTCAAGGTACAGATTGGGCCTAACTCTTGCTGAAGCCCTCTGGGCACTAAGAAATTCGGAATAGCGATATCTGAGCTGTACTAGTCCTCTCCTCTGCTATCATGGAGCAGCTATTTGAGGCACTGCGGACCTACATGGATGAGCTATAGAGGGAGGTTTGCCAGAGACTTGATGGCATTATTTTGTCTGTGAACGCTGTGAGAGAGGACCTGAGGTCTCGTAGGACCTCGCTAGGCGCAGCTTTGAATTTGAAGATGACCTCCGAGGGCCTCCCCTCCTACGCACCCGCCTGCTTGCAGCCAGCTGATGCTGAGACGGAACGGAGTCTCTGCGAACTGAGGGGAGAGCCAACAACACTTGTTGAATCGGCCATCCAGGGAGGCGGCCCAGTTATGGAAATCAAAACCTCCAAGAAACAAGATGGAAGCATGCACGGCTGTGAAGCCGCTATGATTTTACAGCTTCGCGCAGAGGAGGAACATACCCACAGTGGAGTACGGTTTGGTGCTTGGGGGAGCATGGCCGGCTCCCCGGAGTGTTACCCGTGCCTATCCAGAGCAACTGTGATGTTCCCAGAGGGCTTGCAATATATCCCGATAGCCGGCAGAGCCCCACAAACCGGTGTGATCTATTCAGGCACCTTGATAGCAGTGAGACTGGGAATTGGTTAAAGTAAAATCGTGCACGGGAGATGAGCTAAAACTCTATTGTGAAGATCTGACTCCCACCATTTACCGAGGACAATGCAACCCTACCTTTGTCTGCCAAGTATATCTCCTTTTTTTTAAGCTCATTATATATCTGGACTTATAATGTGGACGATGCAGCAAGTAATTTATACCTCATTTTCCTCTTATTCTAGCTAAAAGTGTTTTGTCTCTGATCCCTATATGTTTAAGAGTGTGAGAGGTGTGTGATGTACGTCTTCTTTTGGCCTCATGATTGCTTCTTATATGCTGGTATACCCTTCGCTCACAGATAACGAAGCAAATGATAAAGCCCAAATCTTGGATGTCAAGCTTAAACTCTCATTAAGATCCCTCTAAGGTAATTATTGCTAGAATTTTACACGTAACATGCTGCAGAGCTTATAGGTGG
Organism: Bombina bombina; assembly: GCF_027579735.1. NCBI lineage: Eukaryota > Metazoa > Chordata > Amphibia > Anura > Bombinatoridae > Bombina > Bombina bombina. The sequence goes on from NC_069504.1 coordinate 630,120,966, forward strand.
CCGCTCAATCTGGGAGCTTTTGGGATATGGCTATTACTAGTTTTCTTTGTTTTCCTTATTTATTAATTTTCTCATTATTGATAGAGTTGCTTTAAATTCCTGGTATGTGGGCCAACAAATGGAGGAGTACGCTACTATTATATTAATCTCCCCCCCCCATCACTTGTATGCGGTAATGGTTTGGTACCTACTTTTCCGCATCCCTTTTGGCAGAGTTATGCAGCCTCTGCCTAGTCTGAAGAACCAGCAACAAGTTTCTCCTATATTCTTTAGACTGGTTCTTTAGGCCCTAATACAAGCAATTTACTGTGTCTACTATTCTCTGGTTATTTGAAGACTGCCTGGGCTAAAAGTTTCATTATTGTGCATGTTATTACTAATGTTCAGTGTTTGTGTCCAACTATGTTTGCAGAGGTAACAGAGGCCTGCTTCAGTATAACACCTCTACCAGTTTATCGTGTTTGATGCTAAATTACATTAACTAAGAGTAAATTAAGTACACTGCTGTACTTCTATATTTTGATATTGTTTACAGATTCCCAATTTTGCCGCTATTTTATACACATGGACACTGGACTCTTTGAAATTAGCTTTGTTTATGGGTCCTCAGTGACTGACTAATGTTTCTGGTCCCTTAAGCGGACCTGCTTGCCTGGAGGTCACCACGATCTAGCAAACTCAAAAAATTGTAAATGTATGATGTTTTTTCATGATAGCATTGTGATAATTTTTGATGCTTATATATATGCTTTTGTGTATTCTATGCGATAGTTATCTATAGGCCCAAAAGTGGTCTGTATCTTACTAATTCCCTCAGTTAGTGTGAAGTGGAATCGAGGGTCCAAAAGTGGCCTGAGCATTTATGGAGGGGCAAAAATAGAGGGTGGTGGTGAGGTTGCTCCCCAGTTTGCCTATTATACTGTGAGATATTCATGTTAATTGTTTTATATGTATATGTTTCATTGAGTAACCTGTATGCTGTATACTTTATTACCCTCAATAAAAAATATTTAAAAAAATAAAAATAAAAAATAAAGCCTAAGCTAGATACAATGTAACTATTAGTTATATTGTAGCTAACTTAGGGTTTATTTTACAGGTAAGTATTTAGTTTTAAATAGGAATTATTTAGGTAATGATAGTAATTATTATTTAGATTTATTTTAATTATATTTAAGTTAGGGAGTGTTAGGGTTAGGGTTAGACTTAGGTTTAGGGGTTGATACATTTAGCATAGTAGCTGCGACGTTGGGGGCGGCAGATTAGGGGTTAATAAATGTAGGTAGGTGGCGGCAATGTTAGGGACGGCAGATTAGGGGTTAATAATATTTACCTAATGTTTGCAAGGCGGGAGTGCGGTGGTTTAGGGGTTAATATGTTTATTATAGTGGTGGCAACGTTGGGGGCGGCAGATTAGGCGTTAATAAGTATATGTAGGTTGCAGCATTATTGGGGCTGAAGATTAGGGGTTAATAAATATAATGTAGGTGTCTGCGATGTTGAGGGCAGCGGATTAGGGGTTCATAAATATAATGTAGGTGGCGGCGGTGTCCGGAGCAGCAGATTAGGGGTAAAATTTTTATTTTACGGTTTGCTATGCGGGAGGGCCTTGGTTTAGGGGTTAATAGGTAGTTTATGGGTGTTAGTGTACTTTTTAGCACTTTAGTTATGAGTTTTATGTTACGGCGTTGTACCATAAAACTCTTAAGTATTGACTTTTAAATGTGTTAGGACTCTTGACGGGGTAGGGTGTACCGCTTACTTTTTGGCCTCCCAGGACAGACTCGTAATACTGGCGCTATGGAAGTCCCATAGAAAAAAGGGTTTACGAAGTTTACGTAAGTTGTTTTGCAGTAAGGCCAAAGACGTGTGCGGTGACCTTAAACCTTCAAGACTCGTAATACCAGTGGGCGTAAAAAAGCAGCGTTAGGACCTGTTAATGCTGCTTTTCTACCCTAACGCACAACTCGTAATCTAGCCGATAGCTTTTTAAACAACATTTTAATTTACTTCTATTATTAATTTATTCTCTTAGTATCCTTTGTTGAAGGAACATCAATACACTGCTGGTAGCTGAATGAACATAGCGGTAAGACAATAACAAGAGAGATATATTGTATGTGCAGCCACCAATCACCAGCTATCTCCCAGGTCCCAACAAAGTATACAAAGATGACTATGCAAATTAGAAGAACAGAATTGAATTGGAAAGCTTTTTTTAAATGGTTTGTTTTATCTGAATCATGAAGGAAACATTTAAGGTTTTATTTTTTTCTTTGTGAAATTTTGAATGCCAATGTTGTGTAATTTTTTTTTTTTTTTCTAGAATTCATTAGTTTCATTTACTGAATTTAGACCAACCAGTAGGTATAAACTATTTGAAATATTCACTGGCCTCCATTTCAGTATATCAAAATTCATAGGTTTTTCATTATCAAGCTATTCCAGTCTAGTAGAAAATAAATGCACAAGCTTTTTACAATCATTTCTGGAGAGAGAACACCACCTATACCTTGTATGGAGATAATTCAATAGCTATATTTCAATCCAGCAGAGAATAATTTTCTATTAGAGTTTCCAGTACTATTTTGAGCAAACATGTTGGCTTTTAGCACAACATTTGTTATTGTTAAAGGGAAAGCACTAAAGGAAGAATAAAGCAAATAGATAAAGTAGTAGAGAGTAGTTAAAGCAACAAGAATAGGATATGTAACTTTCATTATTCAGATAGAGAATACAATTTAAAAAAGCTTCCAATTTATTTATTTTATCAAATTTGCTTCCTTCTCATGATATTCTTTGTTGAAGCGATACCTAGGTAAGTAGCATGCATATGCCTGAAGCACTTCATGACAGGAAATAGTGCTGCCATCTAGTGTTCTTGCTAATGTATAATGTTGTTGGAAAACTGCTTCCATACAGTGCTGAAGACACGTGCACACCTCTGAGCTTACATCCTTGATTTTCAACATAGGATAACAAGAAAACTAAGAAAATGTGGTAACAGAAGTAAATTGGACAGTTGTTTAAAATTGTGTGCTCTGTTTGAATCATGAAAGAAAAAATAAATATGGGATTTATGTCCCTTTGAGTTCCCTCTTTTTTAGCATGTCCATGAGGCAATACAGGGTCACTCTTTCTAACAGGAAGAGCAATTGTACCTAGCGGGCATGCCCTACAACCAATTACATGGAATATTCAATGAAACTCTCATTGCACTTACTAAGGGGCCAATTTACCATATGTCTTGCCGACATGATTCGCTGTAGCGATCATGTCCGCCAAACATCGATAAATGCAGACTTCATACGCTGTCTGCATTTATCATTGCACAAGCAGTTCTGGTGAACTGCTAGTGCAATGCCGCCCCCTGCAGATTTGCGGCCAATTGGCTGCTAGCAGGGAGTGTCAATCAACCCGATTGTATGTGATCAGGTGGATTGCTGTATGCCGCCTCAGAAGAGGCAGACAAGTTAAGAAGCAGCGGTCTTACGACTGCTGCTTCTTAACTCCTGCTTCTGGCGAGCCTAAAGGCTTGCACACAAAGAGAGGCATTAGGGGCTGTACGGGACTTGATAAATCATCCCCTAACTGTACACATACTAGTTCAAATGAGCATGTGCTTGTTCCCATGGAGTGAGTGCACGTGAGAATATGAATCCACACTTCTGAGCTTACATCCTTGCAAAGGCTAACAAGAAAACTAAGAAAATGTAATAACAGAAGTACATTGTAAAGTTGTTTAAAATTGTGTGCCCTATCTGAATCATGAAAAAAAAAAAAGGGTTTTATGTCCCTTTAAGATCTCTCTTTGTTAGCATGTCCATGAGGCAACACAGGCACGCCCTTTCTAACAAGCCGAGAAAGTATATCAAGCGTACATGCCCTACAACTAATTGCATGGAATATTCCATGAAACTCTCATTGCACATACTAACTGTACACATGCTAGTTCATATGGGCATGTGCTTGTTCCCATGGAGTGAGTGCACGTGAGCATATGAATGCATCAAATAACACAAAACTTAACCTGCAGTGTAGAATTCCTGTTTGTGTTCCTTGTGCAGGTCTCCTCATGTATGTTCCTGTCCACCTGCTCGTTGTTGAGTGATGGAATCATTTTTTAATAGTGGTACCCCTCTCTTTCAATTATGGAGTATTATAGTATATTTATAAGGACAAGGGATATAAGGGAATTCATAGAAGACAGCAGACTAATCAAAAATACAGCCAATGCTCTGAGGCATTTCCATCGCTATAATAATTAGCAGGCACCAGGACCACTTATTTGAATATCTATGATTATCTCTTTAAGATATAACGTCTCAAGTATATTTTTGGGGATAAGAGCAGGACAACCCTTACCTGCATGCTTATCATATTTATACATATGGACATATTGGGCTCTGTTTATTATTGGCCAGGTGGACCATGCTTGCTAATGGGTACCAGTCTGCCCAGCTTTGAGGTGAGCGAGCAGCATAACATTGCACAAGTCCCTTCTTGTGCAATGCCACCCACTACTTGTGCACAACCAAATGAATCATCCCAATAAGATTGGAACAGGATAATTTAACTCTCCCACACTTTAGATGGCGCTGAGATAAAGTAGCAGCAGTCTTAAGACTGCAGCTACTTAAAGGGATTTGAAACCCAAACATTTTCTTTCTTGATTCAGATAGGGCATGTGATTTTAAACAACTTTCTAATTAACTTTTGTTTAAAAGCAGTAACGTATGCTTTAGAGCCGACCCATTTCTGAGGCACTATATGGCAGCAGTGTTGCAAGAATGTTATCCATTTGCAAGAGCACTAGATTGCAGAACTATTCACTGCCATGTAGTGCTCCAAAAGCCTATCCATGTATCTCTTTAACACAGAATATCATGAGAACAATACAAATTTGATAATAGAAGTAAATTGTAAACTTTTTTTAAATGGTTGCTCTGTCTGAAACACAAAAGAAAACTTTGGGGTTTTATATCCCTTTAACTAGAATGTCGGGCTCACACGAGTGAGCCTGTAAGACTGGGGCCCTGAAGCTCTATCCACAGCTTAATAAATGGGATTCATCATCTTATGTTTGTCATGTTGTTTACCTGATTATCATTCTTCATTTGATTGAGTCATTAGGATAGCGTTATTGCCTATGTGTGTGTGTTGGTGCCATTGTGGAAGCCAGAAAACCACAAAAGTCACAGAGTAAACAGAATATTGATATTTCATCTGCTACCTATAGGAGCCTATGAAGTGCATTTTGGGCAAGATTACATATGCAATGTCACCCACAAAGCCGGCAACACCATTTTTTTATGAGGTTTTGCTATCACATGCACGGCACCACATTTATATATTTTTAACCCATTACCCGGAATTTTTACTCCCATAAGCTAACATAGAACCGCGTCGCAAATCAGTATCACATATTCAAAACAAGGACTTACGTGGCGAAAATGGAGAAATTTTACTCATTTTTTACCTCGCCACACATAGGCAGGTGCAGCAAGCCTTGCACTGAAAATGTGAGCATTGTAACTCCCGTAACTGCCTGAAAATATTAACTCACACCTAACACATGCACAATATCTATTTACCTGTCAACCGCCAACCCCGACTGAAATAACTAATGAAGTATATGAACCCCTAATCCTCCATTAACCCACATCGCAATAAACCTAATAAATGTATTAACTCCTAATCCGCCATTAACCCACATCACATTAAACCTAATAAATGTATTAACCAATAATCAGCCATTAACCCACATCACAATAAACCTAATAAATGAATTAACCCATAACCTGCCATTAACCCACATTGCAATAAACATTATAAATGTATTAACCTCTAATCCGCCATTAACTAACAATGCAATAAACCTGATAAAACTATTAACCCCTAATCCACCAAACCCCCACAATGCAAATAACTAATGTAATTACTAAGCCCCCTAACCTAACACCCCCTAATTTAACCCCAATTACCTAAATTAAAAAATACTAAGTTACAATTAAAATAAAAAAGCGAACATTACTAAAACATAAAAAACTAACGGCTAGATTTAGAGTTTTGTCGGTAACAACCCGCGTAGCTAACGCTCTTTTTTTCCCCCCCCGCACCTTTTAAACAATGCTGGTATTGAGAGTTCTCTGAAGGGCTGCGTTAGGCTCCAAAAAGGGAACGTAAAGGCATATTTACTGCCACTTCAACTTTCAATACCAGCATTGCTTACGGTAGCGGCTAGCTGGCAAAACATGCTTGTGCACGATTCCACCATAGGAAACAATGGGGCAGTTTGGACTGCAAAAAAGCAGCGTTAAGCTCCTAACGCAGCCCCATTGTTTCCTAAGGGGAAACACTTTCTAAGTCTGCACCTAACACCCTAACATGTACCCCGAGTCTAAACACCCCTAACCTTACACTTATTAACCCCTAATCTGCCGCCCCCGCTATCGCTGACACCTGCATTATACTATTAACCCCTAATCTGCCGCTCTGTACACCGCTGCAACCTACATTATCCCTATGTACCCCTAACCTGCTGCCCCTAACACCGCCGACCCCTATATTATATTTATTAACCCCTAATCTGCCCCCCAACGTCGCCGCTACCTACCTGCACTTATTAACCCCTAACCTGCTGACCGGAGCTCGCTGCTACTCTAATAAATGTATTAACCCCTAAACCGCCTCACTCCCGCCTCAAAAACCCTATAATAAATAGTATTAACCCCTAATCTGCCCTCCCTAACATCGGCGACACCTAACTTCAAGTATTAACCCCTAATCTGCCGACCGGACCTCTCTGCTACTCTAATAAATGTATTAACCCCTAAAGCTAAGTCTAACCCTAACCCTAACACCCCCCTAACCTAATTATATTTAGGTTAGGGGGGTGTTAGGGTTAGGGTCCCTAACCCTAACACCCCCCTAACCTAAATATAATTGTAATCTAACAAAATAAATTAACTCTTATTAACTAAAGTATTCCTATTTAAAGCTAAATACTTACCTGCAAAATAAACCCTAATATAGCTACAATATAATGAATAATTATAGTGTAGCTATTTTAGAATTTATATTTATTTTACAGGCAACTTTGTACTTGTTTTAACTAGCTACAATAGCTATTAAATAGTTATTTACTATTTAATAGCTACCTAGTTAAAATAATTACAAAATTACCTGTAAAATAAATCCTAGCCTAAGTTACAATTAAACCTAACACTACACTATCAATAAATAAATTAAATCAATTAACTACAAGTACCTACAATTAAATAAACTAGACTAAATTACAAAAAAACCAAACACTAAATTACAAAAAATAAAAAAAGATTACAAGAATTTTAAGCTAATTACACCTACTCTAAGCCCCCTAATAAAATATCAAAGCCCCCCAAAATAAAAAAATTCCCTACTCTAATCTAAATTAAAAAAGTTAACAGCTCTATTACCTTGCCAGCCCTTAAAAGTGCTTTTTGCGGGGCATGCCCCAAAGAAATCAGCTCTTTTGTCTGTAAATAAAACACAATACCACTCCCAACATTACAACCCACCACCCACATACCCCTACTCTAACCCAAACCCCCCTTAAATAAACCTAACACTAACCCCCTGAAGATCTCCCTACCTTGAGTCGTCTTCACCCAACCGGGCACCGATGGACCAAAAGAAGACATCCGGAGCAGCAGAAGTCTTCATCCTATCCGGGCAGAAGAGACATCCAGACCGGTAGACATCTTCATCCAAGCGGCATCTTCTATCTTCATCCATCCGGAGCGGAGCGGAGCCATCTTCTTCCAGCCGACGTGGATCCATCCTCTTCTACCTCTTCTAAGAGTTAATTTATTTAGTTAGAATAAAATTATATTTAACTTAGGGGGGTGTTAGGGTTAGGGTTAGACTTAGCTTTAGGGTTTAATACATTTATTAGAGTAGCGGCGAGGTCCGGTCGGCAGATTAGGGGTTAATACTTGAAGTTAGGTGTCGGCAATGTTAGGGAGGACAGATTAGGGGTTAATACTATTTATTATAGGGTTTTTGAGGCGGGAGTGAGGCGGTTTAGGGGTTAATACATTTATTAGAGTAGCAGCGAGGTCTGGTCGGCAGATTAGGGGTTAATAAGTGTAGGTAGGTAGCGGTGACATCGGGGGGGGAGATTAGGGGTTAATAAATATTATGTAGGTGTCGGCAATGTTAGGGGCAGCAGATTAGGGGTACATAGGTATAATGTAGGTGGCGGCGGTGTGCGGTCGGCAGATTAGGGGTTAAAAATGTTATTAGAGTGGCAGAAATGTGGGGGGACCTCGGTTTAGGGGTACATAGGTAGTTTATGGGTGTTAGTTTACTTTAGAGCACAGTAGTTAAGAGCTTTATAAATCGGCGTTTGCCCAGAAAGCTCTTAACTACTGACTTTTTCCTTCGGATGGAGTCTTGTCGGTAGAGGCTCTACAGCTCACTTCAGCCAAGACTCTAAATACCAGCGTTAGGAATATCCCATTGAAAAGATAGGATACACAATTGGCGTAAGGGGATCTGGGGTATGGAAAAGTTGCGGCTGGAAAGTGAGCATTAGACCCTTTCCTGCCTGACTCTAAATACCAGCGAGCGGTAAAAAGCAGCGTTAGGAGCCCTTAACGCTGCTTTTGACGGCTAACGCCAAACTCTAAATCTAGGCGTAAGATTAAACTAATCTAAAATTACAAAAATAAAAAAGTCTAACATTACATAAAAAATTAAACCAAATTATCAAAAATAAAAAAATTGAACCTAATCCGTATGAAAATAAAAAGTACCTTAAAATAAAAACACTCCCTAATCTAATGCTAAACTACCAATAACCCTTTTAAAGGGCTTTTTGTAGGGCACTGTCCTAAGTTAAACAGCTCTTTTATCTTAAAAAACACTAAGTCCCCCCTCTAACAGTAAAACCCCCCACCCCCCAAAATAAAAAACCTAGCACTAAAAATTCCTAAACTACCCATTGCCCCTAAAGGGGCATTTGTATTGGCATTGCCCTTAAAATTGTATTTAGCTATTTTACTGCCCTCAAAAGGGCATTCAGCTCTTTTAAGAGTGCCCAATAAATCCCTAATCTACAAAAAAAAAAACCCACCAAAAATAAAAAAATCCTTACTCTAGTCCCCAAATAGGTACTCACCATTCCTGAAGTCTGGCGGAGAAGGTCCTGTTCAAGGCGGTGAAGAATTCTTCCAAGCGGCCGACATCTTCTTCCAAGCTGGGACCACTTCCTTCTTCATCCAGGACCAAGCCAGCACAGAGCGGAGATATGCTGCATATGTAATCTTGCCCTATATACCTCAGGACCTATTTTTTTGGCAATTACCAACTAATGGCACGGGTATGAGACCTCTAACTAGAAAGATTTGACTACATTTATTTTATTCTGTAGCGTCCAGAGGACATAACAACTTAAATTGATACAGGCGCAGATCCATAGTAATTTAAATCTTTATAATTACCCTTTATTTTTATAATATTTAATTACTAAAAACCAATAATGATAAATTGAAACCAATATGAACATTGAGCTTGGTGCCATTAAAATGTAAACATATGTTTTAATTGCAAAGTATTGTTCTAGGTATGTTTGGTTCTATAAATGAAGCAATTCAGGAAAGAAAAAAAGAAAAGAAAAGCAAATGTCTAATTTTACTGTAAATAGTTGCATTTATTAGTCATTCTTTTTTTTTTTATTATAAATGTTGAATATTTATACATTAGAAGAAAAAATAAATAAGGCCACTTTCTTGACAACAAATAACGCTGCAGTGTTGATTTACAGGGTGGATAGATTCAATAGCCTTTGAAAATTCTTTAAACGACAAAATCTATGAAAAGCTTTTTAGAATGAGTACACTCTGCAATTCAACTAGTGATGAGAAACATCCATTTATTTTTAAAAATATAACAAGCTGATTTTTATAAATTGTATAAAAAGTATTTGCTTAACTTGTCAAATAAATCTATAAATGCTACTTAAGTGTGGAATAGTGCTTTACTGTTTTTTTTATGTTGCTGCCTAGGGTGAACTGTATGAAGTGAGAAAAAAACAACAAACAAACAGAATTCTACTGTCAGCTTATTGTTTTGCGTTTGTCACCTTCACCTGTAAATGAATCATCAACAACAGTCACACAAATATATTTAAAAATATTTAATAAACTTCTATGTATAGTTAATACATATACATATAGGGCCAGATTACGAGCGGAGCAGTATTTATCGCTCCTGCTCACGTGATAACTTTGCTAGAAGTAAGCTTTTTGTGTGTGTCTGGTAGCGCTTGTATTACAAGTTGAAAATAAAATGTTAAATACATTCTTCCATTGAAGTCAATGGAGCAAAAAAAGTGGGAAAAAAATAAACCCTACTTGCTCGCACACCTGTTCACAAATACTCAAGTGCGCTAATCTGACATGAAAATATTAATATTTCACATTCCAATGTTCTTAACCTAGAAGAATATATTCTATTTATTCATAAATAGATATTTCTACATATTTCCAACGGTATTTTGTTAAACTATATATATCTATACCTATATATATATAAGATTATATAAGTATATACAGATATATATAGGAATAACTATTTAAAAATACATAGAACATATTCCTCTATGTGAAGAACATTGGAATCTAAAATATTTACAGTAAATGCATAGTTAAAACCATTATTAAATATGAATATTGCATAAATATGCTTTAACTTGTTGTCATCTACTTGACTGCAAAGGGCTCCAATGCACTTATATATATGTCTATATATGTGTACATATGTGTTTGTGTTTATATGTGTATGTATGTCTGTAAATACTTAAATAAACTATAAATACATATGTACACAAATATCAATATACGTATATATATATATATATATATATATATATATATATATGATAGATAGATAGATAGATAGATAAATACATATACATATTTAGACATGTTTATGTATATATCTCTATGTTAAAGTCCTTTGGAGTCCTATTTTTTGTGCACATTTTTTTATGAATAGTTTTTAATAGACTGTGTTATTATGCGTGTAACTGTTTTTTGTAATGTATTTTTGATGTGTTTTGTGACACTTTTTGTTCTGCAAAACAATTAACCAGAGCTCTGAGGTCATGATACCCTTGCACATGTTAAATTCAATTGGACTCAAGCGATTGCGTTTACTTTCAACTCGTAATACAGGCTCTAGATCTGACGCTTGCAAACAGCCGTGATAAACCTGATATTGCTTGGGCATAACTGTTAGGGCGCCACTCTTAATCTGCCCATAATTTGTACATATTCAAGTGGTTTTATTGAATCTGTGTGTGTTACATGTTTCAGAATATAAATTATAAACAGCATTGTGTCCCGTTATGCCTAATAATGGAAACCAAAAACTTAAAGGGATAGGAAAGTCAAAATTAAACTTGCATGATTCAGAGGAGCCGATTCATCAAGTGTCTGTCCGACATGATCCGCTCAGCGGATCATGTACGACAGACATCACTAAATGCCGACAGCATACACTGTTGACATTTAACATTGCACAAGCAGTTCTGATGAACTGCTTGTGCAATGCTGCCCCCTGCAGATTCAGGGCCCATCGGCCGCTAGCAGGGGGTGTCAATCAACCTGATTGTATACGATGGGGCGAATTGATGTCTGGTAATTGGTGTCTGCACACATTTGTCTCTTGTGATTAGCTAACTAGATGAGTTCAGCTAGCTGCTAGTAGTGGAATGCTTTTCCTTTAGCAAAGGATAAAATGATAATTAAACAAATTTGATATCCAAATCATGAAAGAAAATGTTGGGGTTTCCTGTCCCTTTACATCCATCAATGGCAGCATATGGGCATACAAGCAAAACATTGTACTGGGTTCAGTGTAAACAAAGTACAAGTATAGGAACAAACAAAAAAAACGTTCCACTGCTGCAATTTGGTGAGCACAAAACATACAAAAATACATATTTGTCCTGGATCCATTTTCTGGAAAAGGGAACGTTAAGATACTTATGAGTAAGTGCAGCTTGAGGACCTATTCGGGGTGGCTTGGAGTGTCTTGATGATATTGTGCTTTGGTTTTAAGCTTTGCAAGCTTGGCAAAGTGTCAGAGTGACATTTTAGTAAGTGCCTTTATGATCCATGGGTGTGACTGGATGGACTGAGTGCAACGGTAGATGGTCTCAGGTTTACAATGTAAAACAGGGACATTTATTATGGTAAGAAACACAATGGGCACAAAGCTCCTGAAATTCCCAAACAATACAGGTTTTTTTTTTAGCTCTATTTCAGGAGCTCTGATTTTATTTCTAATCCCATCATATTATTTGAATCATATAACATTTGAATAAACAATGCACTTTGTACAGTCCTAGCAAAAAGTTTTGAGAATGACACAAATATAAATTTTCACAAAGTCAGTGTTTTTTAGATCTTTTTGTCAGATGTTACTATGGTATACTAAATTATAATTACAAGCATTTCATAAGTGTCAAAGGCTTTTATTGACAATTAAGTGTATGCAAAGAGTCAATATTTGCAGTGTTCTTTTTCAAGACCTCTGCAATTCACCCTGGCATGCTATCAATCAATGTCTGGGCCCCATCCTGACTGATGGCAGCCCATTCTTGCATAATCAATGCTTGGAGTTTGTCAGAATTTGTGGGGGGGGCTTTGTTCACCCGCCTCTTGAGGATTGACCACAAGTTCTCAATGGAATTAAGGTCTGGGCAGTTTCCTGGCCAAGGACCCGAAATTTTGATGTTTTGTTCCCCAAGCCACTTAGTTATCACTTTAACCTTATGGCAAGGTGCTCCATCATGCTGGAAAAGGCATTGTTCATTAACAAACTGTTCTTGGATGGTTGGGAAAAGAGGTTTTTGTACCATTCTTTATTCATGACTGTGTTTTGAGGCAAAATTATGAGTGAGCCCACCCCCTTGGCTGAGAAACAACCCCACACATGAATAGTCTCAGTATGCTTAGCATGACACAGGACTGATGGTAGCACTCATCTTTTATTCACCGGACAAGGTTTTTTCCAGATGCCTCAAACATTTGGAAAGGGGATTCATCAGAAAAAATTACTTTACCCCAGTCCTCAGCATTCCAATCCCTGTACCTTTTGCAGAATATCAGTCTGTCCCTGGTGTCTTTTCTGGAGAGAAGGGGCTTCTTTGCTGCCCTTCTTGACACCAGGCCATCCTCCAAACGTCTATACCTCACTGTGCATGCAGAGACACTCACACCCGTCTGCTGCCATTACTGAGCAAGCTCTGCACTGGTGGTGCCCTAATCGCACAGCTGAATCAACTTTAGGAGATAGTCCTGACGCTTGCTGGACTTTCTTGGGTGACCTGAAGCCTTCTTCACAACATCTTAACCTCTCTCCTTGAAGTTCTTGATGATCTGATAAATGGTTGATATAGGTGTAATCTTAGTAGCAGCAATATCCTTGCCTGTGAAGTCCTTTTTGTGCAAAGCAATGATGACTGTATGTGTTTCCTTGCTTAACAGAGAAAGAACATGGATTTCAAGCACCACCCTCATTTTAAAGCTTCCAGTCTGTTATTCTAACTCAATCAGCATGACAGAGTGGTCTCCAGCCTTATCCTCATCAAAACTGACACCTGTGTTAATGAGAGAATCACTGACATGATGTCAGCTTGTCCTTTTGTGGCAGGGCTGAAATGCAGTGGACATATTTTTTGGGGGGAATAAGTTCATTTTCATGGCAAAGAGGGACTATGCAATTAAATGCAATTGATTGGATCACTTTTCAAAACATTCTGGAATACATGCAAATTTCAATCATAAAAACTGAGGCAGCAGACTTTGTGAAAATTAATATTTGTGTCATTCTCCAAACTTTTGACCAGGACTGTACTTTTATAAGTAGTTTTTTTAAATTGCCCTTTTTTATATGAATTTACATTTTAAATATGTTTTTAAATTATTATTTTATACACTAAAAAAAACTCAACATTTAATTATCTTTGTAAAACATGTGTCGATGATAATCAGATTGATCATCTTTGGGATGGCAAAAATGCAAATCCTGACATAAAGCATTGAGAACAAATTTTCATTGATTGTGACACATATAAATATAGTTATCCAGCAAACCAACCAGTTACCTTGCTGCATTCACTGCTTGTGCTCATAGTCATGAATCTGCCTTAGGGGCCTATTTATCAAAGCATCAACTACGTTGCATTTGCCGGCATCAATATGCTCACCAGACATCGCCAAACATCGCTGCCGCGGACCTGAATACGATCTCCTTATTTATGAAAAAAGCCGTAAAAAACACCCGCGTCAAGTTTGGTGGGAAGAGCATCGGACTGGTGTTAACTAACAGTCATCAATGTTGCGGTTATTCGGGTTTTTCCCAACTTTATTTATACCATTTCATTACTGTCTATGAACAAGCACATTTCTCTAAGGCTAATCTTTTATTTTTCATCTTTTAACCCTTTAAGGACACAGCTTTCAGTTTGCTCAATTGTTTTATGACGGAAAAATTCCGTCATATGTCCTTAAGAGGTTAATGTACAAGAAATAGCTACATTTATACCTCATAGAAATGTATTTTTATATTGATTTGTTATACAAAATTTTTTTTATATTATGCTTTCACATAAATTAATGTGTATTTGTATTTCTAGTCATGATATGCTTTTATCTCATATTTTTTTTTGTTAAAATGATTATTAATGCTAGAATTTGTACATACAGTGGGGCAAAAAGTATTTAGTCAGCCACCAATTGTGCAAGTTCTCCCACTTAAGAAGATGAGAGAGGCCTGTAAATACATCATAGGTATACCTCAACTATGAGAGACAAAATGTGGAAACAAATCCACACAATCACATTGTCTGATTTGGAAAGAATTTATTTGCAATTATGGTGGAGAATAAGTATTTGGTCAATATCAAAAGTTCATCTCAATACTTTGATATATATCCTTTGTTGGCAATGACAGAGGTCAAACGTTTTCTGTAAGTCTTCACAAGGTTGTCACACACTGTTGCTGGCATGTTGGCCCATTCCTGCATGCAGATCTCCTCTAGAGCAGTGATGTTTTAGGGCTGTTGCTGGGCAACACAGACTTTCAACTCCCTCCAAAGGTTTTCTATGGATTTGAGATCTGGAGACTGGCTAGGCCACTCCAGGACCTTGAAATGCTTCTTACGAAGCCACTCCTTTGTTGCCTGGGGTGTGTGTTTGGGATCATTGTCATGCTGAAAGACCCAGCCACGATTCACCTGCAATGCCCTTGCTGATGGAAGAAGGTTTGCACTCAAAATCTCACGATAAATGGCCCCATTCATCCTTTCATGTACACAGATCAGTCGTCCTGTTCCCTTTTCAGAGAAACAGCCCCAAAGCATGATGTTGCCACCCCCATGCTTCACAGTAGGTATGGTGTTCTTTGGTTCATCCAAATGCTCTCTAGCATACTTCAGACGGGCCCGGACATGTACTGGCTTAAGCAGGGGGACACATCTGGCACTGCCGGATCTGAGTCTCTGGCGGCGTAGTGTGTTACTGATGGTAGCCTTTGTTATGTTGGTCCCAGCTCTCTGCAGGTCATTCACTAGGTCCCCCTGTGTGGTTCTGGGAGGTTTGCTCACTGTTCTTGTGATCATTTTGACCCCACGGGGTGAGATCTTGCGTGGAGCCCCAGATCGAGGGAGATTATCAGTGGTCTTGTATGTCTTCCATTTTCTAATTATTGCTCCCACAGTTGATTTTTTCACACCAAGCTGCTTGCCTAATGCAGATTCAGTCTTCCCAGCCTGGTGCAGGTCTACAATTTTGTTTCTGGTGTCCTTCGACAGCTCTTTGGTCTTCACCATAGTGGAGTTTTGAGTGTGACTGTTTGAGGTTGTGGACAGGTGTCTTTTATACTGATAACAGGTTCAAACATGTGCCATTAATACAGGTAATGAGTGGAGGACAGAGGAGCCTCTTAAAGAAGAAGATACAGGTCTGTGAGAGCCAGAAATCTTGCTTGTTTGTAGGTGACCAAATACTTATTTTCCACCATAATATGCAAATAAATTATTTCCAAATCATACAATGTGATTGTATGGATTTGTTTCCACATTTTGTCTCTCATAGTTGAGTTATACCTATGATGGAAATTACAGGCCTCTCTCATCTTCTTAAAGGGACAATCTAGTCAAAATTAAACTTTCATGATTCAGATAGGGCATGTAATTTTAAACAACTTTCCAATTTACTTCTATTATCTAATTTGCTCAATTCTTTAGTATACCTATGATGAAAATTACAAGCCTCTCTCATCTTCTTAAGTGGGAGAACTTGCACAATTGGTGGCTGACTAAATACTTTTTTGCCTCACTGTATATCTTTGCACATACTTGTATATATATAAATATATATATAAATATATATATATGTGTGTGTGTGTGTGTGTGTGTGTGTTATGTCAGAAATATTTTGAAAACATATTTACATGTCCCTAAATTCTTTTTTTTTTGTTCTAAACAATGTTGTCTTTCATATCTCTGTGTTTATTTATACCACTATATGTATATAGTGTAAATTTATTATTATTCTGAGCAGGAATAATTGCGAATATAGCATGTAATCAGGGTATCATATGTATTTATTTCCAATCAATGGATATTTTAAGAGCTGGGACAGTTTTCTCTCTGTTCCTGTATAACCCTACCTTGATTGCAATCTAGTTTTAAAAACCACTGCTTCACAGGTGTTATAAAATGGGCTGGCATATAAGATGACATTTCTTACTGAAAAATAAATTCAAGGGAAGGAAATACACTGAAAATAGCATGCAAGTAAATAGGTGATTTTAATTTCTGCTGTATCTGAATCATGACAGTTTAAAGTTAGTTGGGCTATCCCTTTGAGCTATCAGCTTAAGATTATATTGAATCAAACATCAATTCAAATTTTAATATCCTTGTCTAAAATATTACACTGGGGGTCCTAATTTCAGCATCAATGTTTATCTTTAAAGGGAAATGAACCCAATTTTTTTTCTATTGTGATTCAGATAGAGCATGCAATTTTAAGCAACTTTCTAATTTACTCATATTATCAAATTCTTTTCATTCTCTTGGTATCTTTATTTGAAATGCAAGAATGTAAGTTTAGATGCCGGACCATTTTTGGTGAACACACTGTGTTGTTCTCGCTAATTGGTGGGTAAATTCACCTACCAATAAACAAGTGCTTTCCATGGTTCTGAACCAAAAAATAGCTTAGTTGTCTTCTTTTTCAAATAAAGAAACCAAGAGAACGAAGAAAAAATGATAATAGGAGTAAATTAGAAAGTTGTTTAAAATTGCTTGCTCTATCTGAATCACGAAAGAAAAAAAAATTGGGTTCAGTGTCCCTTTAACCCCTTAATGACCACAGCACTTTTCCATTTTCTGTCCGTTTGGGACCAAGGCTATTTTTACATTTTTGCGGTCTTTGTGTTTAGCTGTAATTTCCCTCTTACTCATTTACTGTACCCACACATATTATATACCGTTTTTCTCGCCATTAAATGGACTTTCTAAAGATATCATTATTTTCATCATATCTTATAATTTACTATAAAAAAAATTATAAAATATGAGGAAAAAATGGAAAAAAACACACTTTTTCTAACTTTGACCCCCAAAATCTGTTACACATCTACAACCACCAAAAAACACCCATGCTAAATAGTTTCTAAATTTTGTCCAGAGTTTATAAATACCCAATGTTTACATGTTCTTTGCTTTTTTTGCAAGTTATAGGGCCATAAATATAAGTAGCACTTTGCTATTTCCAAACCACTTTTTTTCAAAATTAGCGCTAGTTACATTGGAACACTGATATCTTTCAGGAATCCCTGAATATCCCTTGACATGTATATATATTTTTTTAGAAGACATCCCAAAGTATTGATCTAGGCCCATTTTGGTATATTTCATGCCACCATTTCACCGCCAAATGCGATCAAATAAAAAAAAAAAGTAAAATTTTTCCAAATTTTAGGTTTCTCACTGAAATCATTAACAAACATTTTGTGCAATTATGGCACAAATGGTTGTAAATGCTTCTCTGGGATCCCCTTTGTTCAGAAATAGCAGACATATATCGCTTTGGCGTTGTTTTTAAGTAATTAGAAGTCCGCTAAATGCTGCTGCACACCACAAGTGTATTATGCTCAGCAGTGCAGGGGTTAATTAGGGAACTTGTAGGGAGCTTGTAGGGTTAATTTTAGCTTTAGTGTAGTGTAGTAGACAACCCCAAGTATTGATCTAGGCCCATTTTGGTATATTTCAGGCCACCATTTCACCGCCAAATACGATTAAATTAAAAAAAATAGTCAACTTTTTCACAAACTTTAGGTTTCTCACTGAAATTATTTAGAAACAACTTGTGCAATTATGGTACAAATGGTTGTAAATGATTCTCTGGGATCCCCTTTGTTCAGAAATAGCAGACATATATGGCTTTGGTGTTGCTTTTTGGTAATTAAAAGGCCGCTAAATGCCACTGCGCACAAAACGTGAATTATGCCCAGCAGTGAAGGGGTTAATTAGGTAGCTTGTAGGGAGCTTGCAGGGTTAATTTTAGCTTTAGTGTAGAGATCAGCTTCCCACCTGACACATCAGACCCCCTGATCCCTCCCATAGAGCTCTCTTCCCTCCCCCACCCCACAATTGTCCCCGCCATCTTAAGTACTGGCAGAAAGTCTGCCAGTACTAAAATAAAAGGTTTTTTTTTTTACTTTTTTTTTTTTTAAGCATATTTACATATGCTGCTATGTAGGATCCCCCCTTAGCCCCCAACCTCTCTGATCCCCCCCAAAACAGCTCTCTACCCCCCCCACTGCCTTATTGGGGGCCATCTTGGGTACTGGCAGCTGTCTGCCAGTACCCAGTTTGCATATAAAAATGTTTTGTTTTTCATTTATTTCAGTTTTTTCTGTAGTGTAGCTCCCCTCCCCCAGATCAATCCCCCACCCCCTCCCAGATCCCTTCAATTACGTTTTATTTTTTATTCTATTGTACAAAAATATGTACAAGTTTCTGTAGTGTAAGCGGTTCCCACCCGCTCCCTCCCCGTGCACGCGCCCTCCCGCCGCCCCCTGTGCACGCGCGCGCGCCTGTGCGCGCCCCTGTGCGCGCCCCCGGCGATCCCGCCCCCGATCCCGCCCCCCTCTCTGACTAAGAAGCCATCGATGGCCGCCCACCCACCTCCCATTTACGCTCCCACCCACCAACGAATGCGGCCATCGATGTCCGGTGCAGAGAGGGCCACAGAGTGGCTCTCTCTGCACCGGAGGGGCAAAAATTGTTATTGCAGGATGCCTCGATATCGAGGCATCCTGCAATAACCGGAAAGCAGCTGGAAGTGATCAGGATCGCTTCCAGCTGCTTTCCAAACCGAGGACGTGCAGGGTACGTTCTCAGGCATTAACTGCCTTTTTTCTGAGGACGTACCCTGCACGTCCTCGGTCGTTAAGGGGTTAATACTAATTTCACATATACATACTTTAAAAGTATAATACACATGTAACAAATCGCACTTACAAGTTCTAATGAGTGGTCAATGACATATGTATCGAGCAATTTGATTAGTTATTGATAGTTTATAATGTGTATTTGAAACAGATTAGCTGATGTCATAAATCATGTGATTATGCATATTCCAATCAAAAGTGGTTGAAAAATTCACTAGTGTGTGGGTTGTTTAGGAGTTTGCATCATAATTGGTGCGTGTTGAGTCAAATATGGCATGAAGTGGAGAGTGGGACTTAAACATGGTGCACATAGATTTTTCACAAAAAATAAAAAGAAAGTTAGCTATAGTATGTTGTGTATTTATTTAATTTTTATCTCTATATTAGTGCTACAAGTTTGGGGCAAAATTTTGCACCAAATTTGTAGAAATAATATTGTCCCCTTGCTTTGTAATGAGAGACAAAGTTGTAGCATAATCCATAAGTAGTAATGTATTTTTCATTTTTATCCCTATATCTACTAGTGCACCAAATGTGGAGCAATAATATTGTTTTATTTAGAAAGGGTATACAAATTTAATAAAGTTTCTAATTTGCTTTTATTGTGTCATATGCTTCATGCTCTTGCAGCATCGAACTTAAGCTTTCTGTGTTTTCAGACTCCCATTGACTTCTATGGCATCCGCGACCTCAACGGTGGCGGATTGAAAACCAGGTACGCTGAGTCGGAAAAGACGTGAGCGTAAATGTAGAATTTTTGATAACTTAGTGAGAAGTTCAAATAGTGTCGATTAAGAGGGCGAATGAACACAATTCTGCTCGAATACCACTGTTTTCAACTCGCATCGATCTGCGTCGGATTGAGATCGCGGGATCATATTTTCATGTCACAAATTTCAACATTTGCCAATTCTGGCGCTTTGATAACTATGGCTGATCAATCTCGCGACAAATACGACGCTGAAGTCCAGCGCATTTTCAGTTGACACTTTGATAAATATGCCCCTTAGAGTTGTATTGACAGCTGGATACACAATCTGCTTATGTACACATTTTTACCATCAGTACCTTCAGGATTTTTAAACAGTTTTAACAAATAAATGTAGATTGTTCTTGTGGGTGCTTGGAAGTTAAAATGTTATCTATGAGAAAACAAAAAAAGAAAAAAAAAATGGTTCTTTGTGTGACTGGGAATAAAATTGTATTTATGTTGAAGTGTCTTGAAAAGTACTTCACTGATAACTGCGTCCCTTCTACGGCCTGTAAAGACTGAGAAAGGAATTCCCTTATTTGTCCCACGGTAGACTTCATGGTCTGCAAAACTGCATTCTTGCTTCATTGAAAAGATCTTACTTTAAGGGGCCCTGAGGCTGTAAGTCTGTACTGAGCCTAAATCCATATTCTTTACCATGTGTTTGATTACTGTAAAATAAACGTACACAGTCTTCGGATAAAGAACTTCTAGAAAAGCACGGTACTCAAGATGGGTTATTATATTTGGATTGAATTCTATTGTACAAATATAGTGTTGGAATCAGTTCAAAAATATGCTCTAAGCAGCAAATAACATTTATTTTAAATTTTTGTGTTTTCTTCTCTAGGATTTATTAATTCATCAAAAGTAATTAATATTTTTTTTAAAAAATTATTTTAAACCATTTTCATACCATTTTTCATAATCTATATAAATGAATATCATGTTTTAAAGATTGCTATCTCACACAAAACATCTCTGTTTCTTTGTATCAGCACCCAGAAAGTTCGATCATGGACATCGATCAATGTTTATCTGATCTGATACTCAAAAATAAATTACAACTCCTCAACAAACGATAGGCGGATTTGAGCTTTTTTTTTACAAACCAAAAGTACCAAAATGCAACATTGTAGCACACTATGGGCTAGATTAGGATTGGAGTGCAAATTTCCACTCCAGCGTTCAACATTTAATACCAGTGGGTGCCTAGTTGCGGAAGTATTACAGGTCACAAGTAAAATGTTTGCGCTCTTGTAGTTGCATCCTCATGCAGAAAAAAATAGGCTGTGAATACGCTGTCATTCCACGTCAAATTATGCTCAAAATCGATACGCCTAAATTGAAGCAGCAAATCTGATTTTCAATCCGGCACCTTTGAGCAAACAATGCCAAAGGAATCAAAGGTTTGTTACTAGATTTAAAAAAAGGTTTTGTTTACCAACACTGAAAGGTTAAGTTATATTCTGTTTTTCCTCTCATACAGTCATTAACAATGAACATGATTAATGTCTTTTCATTTGAAATACTCCTTCGACGCAGAAGGAGATTACTGAACCAGCAACAGGTTGAAGAACCACAACAGGCAACAGAAGAGCATCAAGAAAGACGAATAAGAGTGCTCCCAATAATTAGTCTTCATGCTTTGAGTGATAAGGAGATTATTAAGAGATATTGGGGCCAATTTATCAAAGGTCTTGCGGTCCTGATCCGACAGTGCGGATCAGGTACACAAGACCTCGCTGAATGCGGAGAGCAATATGCTCTCCGTATTCCGCATTGCACCAGCAGCTCACAAAAGCTGCTGGTGCAACGCCGCCCCCTGCAGACTCGCGGCCGCCAGCAGGGAGGTTTCAATCAACCTGATTGTACTCGATCGGGTTGAATTCCGGCAATTCCTGTCCGCCTGCTCAGAGCAGGCAGACAGGGTTATGGAGCAGTTGTCTTTAGACCGCTGCTTCATAACTGCTGTTTCTGGCGAGTCTGAAGACTCGCCAGAAACACAGGCCCACAAGTTCTGTTCGGAGCTTGATAAGTGGGCCCCTCTGTCTTAATAGGATTTCCATAGAGAGACTTTATGATGAAATTAAAGGCTCCCTATAACCCCTTACAGCACGGACAAGGGCAACACCTGGTATAGTCAAACTCCTTTCTGTTCTTCGTTTTTCTGGCTACTGGATCTTTTCAGTCGGTCACTGGCATAATAATTAGGATGAGTCACCCAACTTTCTCAAGGCATCTAAAGACTGTTATGAATGCCTTACTCCAATATCTTACATGTTATGTTTCTCAATACACCTAGGAATAGCATACCTTAAAATATATTTTTTACAAAATGTCTGCGATGACCAACATATTCGGTGCTATTGATGGTACCCATGTATCTGTGAGGCCTGCAAAAGCAAAAGAAGAGCGGTATTGTGACAGGAGGCAAAATGATTTCTTCAACATACAAGTGATATGTGATGCCAAATCAAGAATCATGAGTGCAAGGCAGGATTTCCAGGTTCAGCCCATGACTCTTTTATTGTAAGAAATTTGGCTATTTATGACAAGTTCCAGGAGGGAGAAATGCGTATAATTTTAGGTAAATGTCTCTAATAAATAAATATATATATATAGTATAGTATTATAGTATTAAATATCACTAATATAAATGTTATATTTATTGCATGCAGGAGATTCTGGTTAGTTGTGCTTTTCATGGTTGTTTACACCAGTCAACAATTCTTCTTCTGATGAAAAACAGTAGAATGAAGAACACAAATCTACTAGATGTGCCATTGAGTTTACATTTGGAGTTTTAAAGAGAAGATTCTAGTGTTAAGATAAGGTGGAATCATGCAATATGTCCCAGAGAAGGTTGCTAATATTTTTTTTTTATGTATGCTGCAAAATATAGCAATTAGAGTACCAAATAAAAATATTTTAGAGTAGTCAGAATATGAAGATAATGACTGATAACACCCATTGAGCCAAATGATGCAAGGGGATTCCAAGCTAGAACTGTGTATATTCAGGCAGTATGTGGACATTAAACATTTACATGTACATTTTTTTTGCTACAGAGGTTTCTGGATATTATATTATAAATAAAATATTTAATTTAAACTTATAAAAAAAAAATTGTGTATAAAAAATATTAACTTAAAAACTTGGTGAAGTATATTTTGCCAACACTAGTGTAAAATAAACCACTAGATGTAGTTGAAAGCTAAACCTAGGTAGGCTCATGTGATAATTTCTAAGGCCTTGAAAGCTGCCTCTTATCACATGCTTTTTTATTTGCTTTTCACAACAGGGGAATGTTAGTTCATGTGAGCCATATAGATAACATTGTGATCACGCCAGTGGCTTTTGGCAGACACTGCACTAATTGGCTAAAATGATAGTCAATAGATAATAAATAAAAAGTCATGTGATCAGGGAGCTATCAGAAGATGCTTAGACACAAGGTAATCACAGAGGTAAAAAGTATATTAATATAATCGAGTTGGTTATGCAAAACTAGAGAATGGGTAATAAAGGCATTATCTATCTTATAAAACAATACAAATTCTGGTGTAGACTGTCCCTTTAAATATAAAGTGTTTATGTATTTATACAATAACTACAGATGGCACACTTGACTCTGTTTTGGATGCAAAAGTTTTTCTTTTCTAAGCAATATGTTGGTGAAGACGTAACTCCCTAAAAGTGATTTAAATGCTAACTGTTTGGAAATGTTAATAAGACTATAAATAATATATGGCCACAGCATTGTCTTTGAACAACAAGCATTTTTAGTAAATGTTTTAGGTTAAGAATCATTTGTAATAATTATGTATGAAGGTTTCTACTTCTTGATCAGCACTTATAGGGGGGTAGTTATCAAGCCGTCAACCTCAAATATGCCGGAATTCCGCAGCGTATTTGTGGCGAGGCTGATTCGCCTTAGTCATCAAAGGCTAAAGACCGGCAAAAGTAGAATTTTGTGACGTAAACTTCGATCCGCCGGACTCAGTCCGACACAGATCGATTCTTACGTCACTCCAGATGTTCCGCACACAAGTGCGGCACTATCTGACTACTTTTGCTAGTTATAAAAAAACTAGCAGGTACGCTCGGCACTTTTCCGGCCCAGCGTACCTGGTTTTCAAACCGCCACCCTGGAGGCGGCAGATCCCATAGGAATCAATGGGAGTCTGACCATAGCGAAAGTACAAGTTCGCTGCTGCCAGACATCCTATTGATTCCTATGGTAATGTCTACACCTAACACCCTAACATGTACCCCGAGTCTAAACACCACTAATCTGTCCCCCCTACACCGCCGCAACTAAATAAATGTATTACCCCCTAAACCGCCGCTCCCGGAGCCCACCGCAAGCTACTCTATCCCTATTAACCCCTAAACCGCCGCTCCTGGAGCCCACCGCAAGCTACTCTATCCCTATTAACCCCTAAACCGCCGCTCCCGGAGCCCACCGCAACTATAATAAATGTCTTAACCCCTAAACCGCCGCTCCCGGAGCCCACCGCCACCTACATTATACCTAGTAACCCCTATCCTGCTCCCCCTATACCGCCGCCCTCTGTAATAAAGTTATTAACCCCTATCCTGCCGATCCCGCACCTCGCCGCAACTAAATAAATAGTTTAACCCCTAAACCGCCGCTCCCTGACCCCGCCGCAACCTATATTAAATTTATTAACCCCTAAACCTAAGTCTAACACTAACCCTAACACCCCCCTAACTTAAATATTAATTAAATAAATCTAAATAATATTTCTATTATGAACTAAATTAATCCTATTTAAAACTAAATACTTACCTTTAAAATAAACCCTAATATAGCTACAATATAAATATTAATTATATTGTAGCTATCTTAGGCCTAGATTTAGAGTTCGGCGTTAGCCGTGAAAACCAGCGTTAGAGGCTCCTAACGCTGGTTTTAGGCTACCGCCGGTATTTGGAGTCACTCAAAATAGGGTCTAACGCTCACTTTTCAGCCGCGACTTTTCCATACCGCAGATCCCTTTACGTCAATTGCGTATCCTATCTTTTCAATGGGATCTTCCTAACGCCGGTATTTAGAGTCGTTTCTGAAGTGAGCGTTAGAGCTCTAACGACAAAACTCCAGCCGCAGGAAAAAAGCAGGAGTTAAGAGCTTTCTGGGCTAACGCCGGTTCATAAAGCTCTTAACTACTGTACCCTAAAGTACACTAACACCCATAAACTACCTATGTACCCCTAAACCGAGGTCCCCCCACATCGCCGCAACTCGATTAAATTTTTTAACCCCTAATCTGCCGACCGCCACCTACGTTATACTTATGTACCCCTAATCTGCTGCCCCTAACCCCGCCGACCCCTATATTATATTTATTAACCCCTAACCTGCCCCCCACAATGTCGCCGCCAGCTACTTACAATAATTAACCCCTAATCTGCAGACCGCAAAGCACCGCCACCTACATTATAGCTATGTACCCCTAATCTGCTGCCCCTAACACCGCCGACCCCTATATTATATTTATTAACCCCTAATCTGCCCCCCTCAACGTCGCCGACACCTGCCTACACTTATTAACCCCTAATCTGCCGAGCGGACCTGAGCGCTACTATAATAAAGTTATTAACCCCTAATCCGCCTCACTAACCCTATCATAAATAGTATTAACCCCTAATCTGCTCTCCCTAACATCGCGGACACCTAACTTCAATTATTAACCCCTAATCTGACGACCGGAGCTCACCGCTATTATAATAAATGGATTAACCCCTAAAGCTAAGTCTAACCCTAACACTAACACCCCCCTAAGTTAAATATAATTTAAATCTAACGAAATTAATTAACTCTTATTAAATAAATTATTCCTATTTAAAGCTAAATACTTACCTGTAAAATACATCCTAATATAGCTACAATATAAATTATAATTACATTGTAGCTATTTTAGGATTAATATTTATTTTACAGGCAACTTTGTAATTAATTTAACCAGGTACAATAGCTATTAAATAGTTAAGAAATATTTAATAGTTACCTAGTTAAAATAATAACAAAATTACCTGTAAAATAAATCCTAACCTAAGTTATAATTAAACCTAACACTACCCTATCAATAAATTAATTAAATAAAATACCTACAATTACCTACAATAAAACCTAACACTACACTATCAATAAATAAATTAAATACAATTACTACAAATAAATACAATGAAATAAACTAACTAAAGTACAAAAAATAAAAAAGAACTAAGTTACAAAAAATATAAAAATATTTACAAACATAAGAAAAATATTACAACAATTTTAAACTAATTACACCTACTCTAAGCCTATTCTAAATTAATAGAGTTAAAAGCTCTTTTACCTTACCAGCCCTGAACAGGGCCCTTTGCGGGGCATGCCCCAAGAAAATCAGCTCTTTTGCCTGTAAAAAAAAAACATACAATACCCCCCCAAACATTACAACCCACCACCCACATACCCCTAATCTAACCCAAACCCCCCTTAAATAAACCTAACACTAAGCCCCTGAAGATCTTCCTACCTTGTCTTCACCTCAACAGGTATCACCGATCCGTCCTGGCATCCGGTGCTGAAGAGGTCCAGAAGAGGCTCCAAAGTCTTCCTCCTATCCGGCAAGAAGAGGACATCCGGACCGGCAAACATCTTCATCCAAGCGGCATCTTCGATCTTCTTCCATCCGGTGCGGAGCGGGTCCATGTTGAAGCAGCCGACGCGGATCCATCCTCTTCTTCCGGCGTCTCCCGACGAATGACAGTTCCTTTAAGGGACGTCATCCAAGATGGCGTCCCTCGAATTCCGATTGGCTGATAGGATTCTATCAGCCAATCGGAATTAAGGTAGGAATATTCTGATTGGCTGATGGAATCAGCCAATCAGAATCAAGTTCAATCCGATTGGCTGATCCAATCAGCCAATCAGATTGAGCTCGCATTCTATTGGCTGTTCCGATCAGCCAATAGAATGTGAGCTCAATCTGATTGGCTGATTGGATCAGCCAATCGGATTGAACTTGATTCTGATTGGCTGATTCCATCAGCCAATCAGAATATTCCTACCTTAATTCCGATTGGTTGATAGAATCCTATCAGCCAATCGGAATTCGAGGGACGCCATCTTGGATGACGTCCCTTAAAGGAACCGTCATTCGTCGGGAGACGCCGGAAGAAGAGGATGGATCCGCGTCGGCTGCTTCAACATGGACCCGCTCCGCACCGGATGGAAGAAGATCGAAGATGCCGCTTGGATGAAGATGTTTGCCGGTCCGGATGTCCTCTTCTTGCCGGATAGGAGGAAGACTTTGGAGCCTCTTCTGGACCTCTTCAGCAGCGGATGCCAGGACGGATCGGTGATACCTGTTGAGGTGAAGACAAGGTAGGAAGATCTTCAGGGGCTTAGTGTTAGGTTTATTTAAGGGGGGTTTGGGTTAGAGTAGGGGTATGTGGGTGGTGGGTTGTAATGTTGGGGGGGGTATTGTATGTTTTTTTTTACAGGCAAAAGAGCTGATTTTCTTGGGGCATGCCCCGCAAAGGGCCCTGTTCAGGGCTGGTAAGGTAAAAGAGCTTTTAACTCTATTAATTTAGAATAGGCTAGGGCATTTTTTTATTTTGGGGGTCTTTGTTATTTTATTAGGGGGCTTAGAGTAGGTGTAATTAGTTTAAAATTGTTGTAATATTTTTCTTATGTTTGTAAAAAAAAATTTTTATTTTTTGTAACTTAGTTCTTTTTTATTTTTTGTACTTTAGTTAGTTTATGTAATTGTAGTTATTTGTAGTAATTGTATTTAATTTATTTATTGATAGTGTAGTGTTAGGTTTTATTGTAGGTAATTGTAGGTATTTTATTTAATTAATTTATTGATAGGGTAGTGTTAGGTTTAATTATAATTTAGGTTAGGATTTATTTTACAGGTAATTTGTAATTATTTGAACTAGGTAACTATTAAATAGTTCTTAACTATTTAATAGCTATTGTACCTGGTTAAAATAATTACAAATTTGCCTGTAAAATAAATATTAATCCTAAAATAGCTATAATATAATTATAATTTATATTGTAGCTATATTAGGGTTTATTTTACAGGTAAGTATTTAGCTTTAAATAGGAATAATTTATTTAATAAGAGTTAATTAATTTCGTTAGATTTAAATTATATTTAACTTAGGGGGGTGTTAGTGTTAGGGTTAGACTTAGCTTTAGGGGTTAATCCATTTATTATAGTAGCGGTGAGCTCCGGTCGTCAGATTAGGGGTTAATAATTGAAGTTAGGTGTCGGCGATGTTAGGGAGGGCAGATTAGGGGTTAATACTATTTATGATAGGGTTAGTGAGGCGGATTAGGGGTTAATAACTTTATTATAGTAGCGCTCAGGTCCGCTCGGCAGATTAGGGGTTAATAAGTGTAGGCAGGTGTCGGCGACGTTGAGGGGGGCAGATTAGGGGTTAATAAATATAATATAGGGGTCGGCGGTGTTAGGGGCAGCAGATTAGGGGTACATAGGGATAATGTAAGTAGCGGCGGTTTACGGAGGGGAAGATTAGGGGTTAATAATATAATGCAGGGGTCAGCGATAGCGGGGGCGGCAGATTAGGGGTTAATAAGTGTAAGGGTAGGGGTGTTTAGACTCGGGTACATGTTAGAGTGTTAGGTGCAGACGTAGGAAGTGTTTCCCCATAGGAAACAATGGGGCTGCGTTAGGAGCTGAACGCTGCTTTTTTGCAGGTGTTAGGTTTTTTTTCAGCTCAAACAGCCCCATTGTTTCCTATGGGAGAATCGTGCACGAGCACGTTTTAGAGGCTGGCCGCGTCCGTAAGCAACTCTGGTATCGAGAGTTGCATTTGCGGTAGAAATGCTCTACGCTCCTTTTTTGGAGCCTAACGCAGCATTTTTTGGGACTCTCGATACCAGAGTTAATTTTATGGTGCGGCCAGAAAAAACCCTGCGTAGCGTTAACAGCCCATCTACCGCCAAACTCCAAATCTAGGCCTTAGGATTTATTTTTATTTTACAGGCAACTTTCAATTTATTTTAACTAGGTACAATAGCTATTAAATAGTTATTAACTATTTAATAGCTTACCTAGCTAAAATAAAGAGAAATTTACCTGTAAAATAAATCCTAACCTAAGTTACAATTACACCTAACACTACACTATACTTTAATAAATTATTCCTATTTAAAACTAAATACTTACCTGTAAAATAAACCCTAAGATAGCTACAATGTAATTCATAATTACATTGTAGCTATTTTAGGATTTATATTTATTTTACAGGTAACTTTGTATTTTTTTTAGCTAGTTAGAATAGTTATTAAATAGTTATTAACTATTTAATAACTACCTAGCTAAAAGAAATACAAATTTACCTGTAAAATAAATCCTAACCTAAGTTACAATTAAACCTAACACTACACTATCATTAAATTAATTCAATTAATTAACTACAAATAACTACAATTAAATACAATTACATTAACTAACTAAAGTACAAAAAATAAAAAAGCTAAGTTACAAAAAATAAAAAACATAAGTTACAAACATTTAAAAAATATTACAACAATTTTAAGCTAATTACACCTAATCTAAGCCCCCTAATAAAATAACAAACCCCCCAAAATAAAAAAAATGCCCTACCCTATTCTAAATTACAAAAGTTCAAAGCTCTTTTACCTTACCAGCCCTTAAAAGGGCCTTTTGTGGGGGCATGCCCCAAAGAAAACTGCTCTTTTGCCTGTAAAAGAAAAATACAACCCCCCCCAACATTAAAACCCACCACCCACATACCCCTAATCTAACCCAAACCCCCCTTAAAATAACCTATCACTAATCCCCTGAAGATCATCCTACCTTGAGTCGTCTTCATTCAGCCGAGCCACCGATGGAACCGAAGTGGACATCCGGAGCGCCAGAATCAATCAGATTGAGCTCGCATTCTATTGGCTGATCGGAACAGCCAATAGAATGCAAGCTCAATCTGATTGGCTGATTGGATCAGCCAATCGGATTGAACTTTAATCTGATTGGCTGATTCCATCAGCCAATCAGATTTTTCCTACCTTAATCTTGGATGACGTCCCTTAAAGGAGCCTTCATTCGTCGCTAGTCCATCGGTAAAGAAGGATGTTCCTCGTCGGCGGGATGAAGATCGATGCTGAAGCAAGAAGATTGAAGACCCCGCTTGGAAGATGACATCGCCCGGATGGAAGATGATCTTCAGCGCCGCTTGGAAGATGACATCGGCCGGATGGAAGACTTCTTCAGCGCCGCTTGGAGGATCACTTCATCGGATGGAAGACTTCTTCAGCGCCCCTTGGAGGATCACTTCTGGAGCTCCGGATGTCCACTTCGGTTCCATCGGTGGCTCGGCTGAGTGAAGACGACTCAAGGTAGGATGATCTTCAGGGGATTAGTGATAGGTTATTTTAAGGGGGGTTTGGGTTAGATTAGGGGTATGTGGGTGGTGGGTTTTAATGTTGGGGGGTTGTATTTTTCTTTTACAGGCAAAAGAGCAGTTTTCTTTGGGGCATGCCCCCACAAAAGGCCCTTTTAAGGGCTGGTAAGGTAAAAGAGCTTTGAACTTTTGTAATTTAGAATAGGGTAGGGCTTTTTTTTATTTTGGGGGGGTTTGTTATTTTATTAGGGGGCTTAGATTAGGTGTAATTAGCTTAAAATTGTTGTAATATTTTTTAAATGTTTGTAACTTATGTTTTTTATTTTTTGTAACTTAGATTTTTTTATTTTTTTACTTTAGTTAGTTAATGTAATTGTATTTAATTGTAGTTATTTGTAGTTAATTTATTGAATCAATTTAATGATAGTGTAGTGTTAGGTTTAATTGTAACTTAGGTTAGGATTAATTTTACAGGTAATTTTGTATTTCTTTTAGCTAGGTAGTTATTAAATAGTTAATAACTATTTAATAACTATTCTAACTAGCTAAAATAAATACAAAGTTACCTGTAAAATAAATATAAATCCTAAAATAGCTACAATGTAATTATTAATTACATTGTAGCTATCTTAGGGTTTATTTTACAGGTAAGTATTTAGTTTTAAATAGGATTAATTTATTAAAGTATAGTGTAGTGTTAGGTGTAATTGTAACTTAGGTTAGGATTTATTTTACAGGTAAATTTCTCTTTATTTTAGCTAGGTAAGCTATTAAATAGTTAATAACTATTTAATAGCTATTGTACCTAGTTAAAATAAATTGAAAGTTACCTATAAAATAAAAATAAATCCTAAGATAGCTACAATATAATTATTATTTATATTGTAGG
This sequence comes from Bombina bombina, assembly GCF_027579735.1. Taxonomy (NCBI): domain Eukaryota; kingdom Metazoa; phylum Chordata; class Amphibia; order Anura; family Bombinatoridae; genus Bombina; species Bombina bombina. The sequence goes on from NC_069504.1 coordinate 630,152,540, forward strand.
TATATTAGGGTTTATTTTATAGGTAAGTATTTAGTTTTAAATAGGATTAATTTAGTTAATAATAGAAATATTATTTAGATGTATTTAATTAATATTTAAGTTAGGGGGGTGTTAGGGTTAGTGTTAGACTTAGGTTTGAGGGTTAATAAATTTATTACAGTGGCGGCAGTGTAGTGGGGGCAGGATAGGGGTTAATAAATTTATTATAGGTGGCGACGGTGTAGGGGTGGCTGTATAGGGGTTAATAAATTTAAGATAGGTTGCGGCGGGTTCAGGGAGCGGCGGTTTAGGGGTTAAACTATTTATTTATTTGCGGAGAGGTGCGGGATCGGCAGGATAGGGGTTAATAACTTTATTACAGAGGGCGACGGTATAGTGGGGGCAGGATAGGGGTTAATAGGTATAATGTAGGTGGCGGCGGTGTCCGGGAGCAGCGGTTTAGGGGTTAATACATTTATAATAGTTGCGGCGGGGTCTAGGAGCGGCGGTTTAGGGGTTAATACATTTATAATAGTTGCGGCGGGGTCTAGGAGCGGCGGTTTAGGGGTTAGTAACTTTATTTAGTTGCGGGGGGCTCCGGGGGTGCCGGTATAGGGGGTAGAACAGTGTAGTTTAGTGTGGGTGCTTAGTGACAGGCTAGCAATAAAGCTGTAAAAAAGCAGAAGAGCAGCGAGATCGGATGAGTGATAACTCTCACAGTCCGCTGCTCATCGCCCCACGGCTTTTTGACAGCTTTATTTGATAACTTAGGTGTATTTTTTCAGGTCCGCGGCGGTGAAGGTAGGCGAGCTTAGGCGGGCGTATTGGACCGGCGAAGACAGGAACGTTGACACGATGATAACTACCCCCCATAGTTCCCTCTGTTCTAACTAATCTTCTCCTTTCAAAATGTTAGCTTTCCTCCTTTAATTTCAGGCCCCTCTGAAGTATGCTTCCATGTTGTTCAAAATAACTTCTTATAGTTTTAATTAGTTCATGTCGGTCATTCCTGTATTGCCTACCCAAATTTACCATTTCCTGCATGGCTGCTTCCTCATGTACTTCACTACCTGGCTGACTTAGGTTTTTACTTTCTTCCTCTTCCTCTGAACTTCTCTTAGCGCAAGTGAGATCTCCTGTGAGCTGGATTGTGCATGTTCAATATCTAAAATAAATAAGAGAGTATTTAAAAAAAACATACGGCTAGATTTAGAGTTTTGTCGGTAAAGACCCGCGTAGCTAACGCTGCTTTTTTTCCCAACGCACCCTTTCAACAACGCTGGTATTTAGAATTGTCTGAGAGGCTGCGTTAGGCTCAAAAAAGGGTGCGTTGAGCCTAACTTAGCTCCACTTCAACCCTCAATACCAGCGTTGCTTACGGTAGCGGTAAGCTGAGAAAACGTGCTCGTGCACGATATCCCCGTAGGAAACAATGGGGCAGTTTGGGCTGAAAAAAAACCTAACACCTGCAAAAAAGCAGCGTTCAGCTCCTAACGCAGCCCCATTGTTTCCTATGGGGAAACACTCTCTAAGTCTGCACCTAACACCCTAACATGAACCTTGAGTCTAATCACCCCTAATCTTACACTTATTAACCCCTAATCTGCCACCTCCGCTATCGCTGACACCTGCATTATACTATTAACCCCTAATCTGCCGCTCCGTACACCGCCGCAACCTACATTATCCCTATGAACCCCTAATCTGCTGCCCCTAACACCACAGACCCCTATATTATATTTATTAACCCCTAATCTGCCCCCCCCAATGTCGCTGCTACCTTACCTACACTTATTAACCCCTAATCTGCTGACCAGACCTTGCCGCCACTATAATAAATGTATTAACCCCTAAACCACCGAATTCCCGCCTCGCAAACCCTAGAATAAATAGTATCAACCCCTATTCTGCCCTCCCTAACATCTCCGCCACCTACCTACAATTATTAACCCCTAATCTCCCGCCCGCACCGTCGCCGCTACTATAATAAAGTTATTAACCCCTAAACCTAACTCTAACCCTAACCCTAACACCCCCCTAACATAAATATTATTTATATTAAACTAAATAATATTCCTAAAATTAACTAAATTATTCCTATTTAAAACTAAATACTTACCTATAAAATAAACCCTAAGATAGCTACAATATAATTCATTATTACATTGTAGCTATTTTAGGGTTTATATTTATTTTACAGGCAACTTTGTATTTATTTTAACTAGGTACAATAGCTATTAAATAGTTAATAACTATTTAATAGCTACCTAGTTAAAATAAATACAAATTACCTGTAAAATAAATCCTAACCTAAGTTACAATTAAACCTAACACTACACTATCATTAAATGAATTAAATAAATTACCTACAAGTACCTAAAATAAAATACAATAAAATAAAATATTCTATAATACAAAAAAACAAACACTAAATTACAAAAAATAAAAAAAGAATTACAAGCAGTTTAAACTAATTACACCTAATCTAAACCCCCTAATAAAATAAAAAAGCCCCCCAAAATAAAAAATTCCCTACCCTATTCTAAAATACAAAAGTAATCAGCTCTTTTACCAGCCCTTAAAAGGGCTTTTTGCGGGGCCTTGCCCCAAAGTAATCAGCTCTTTTGCATGAAAATAAAAAAAAATACCCCCCAACATTACAACCCACCACCCACATACCCCTACTCTAACCCACCCAAACCCCCCTTAAAAAAACCTATCACTAACCCCCTGAAGATCTCCCTACCTTGAGTCGTCTTCACCCAGCCAAGCCGAATTCTTCATCCAAGCGGAGCAAGAAGATGTCCTCCATCTGGTAGAAGTCTTGATCCAAGCGTCAAAGAAGAGGTCCTCCATCCGGGCGAAGTCTTGATCCAAGCGGCAAAGAAGAGGTCTTCGATCCGGGCGATGTCTTCTTCCAAGCGGCATCTTCTATCTTCTTTCTTCCGGATCCATCTTCATCCCGCCGACGCGGAACAGGTTCCGTGTCTGCGGGATGAAGATGGATCCGCGTCTTTTGGTTAATTGGTTAATTGGTCTGTGCCAGGCAGCCACCACTCATATCTTCTTCACCTTAATTTAAATATAAAAAAAAAAAGTTTAAATTTGTTTGATAGTGTAATCTAATATAATTTTCTATCAGGCCTGTGTGTTTTGCTGACATACAGAGCCTACTGTGTTTACTTGCTGCCCTCCCTAGTCTATGAGCCACGACTCATATGTGTTTAACCTTTTTTTAATTTCCCCCCAAAAAAAATAATTTAAATAATTTTTCTAGTGTAATCTAATAGTATTTTCTATCAGGCGTGTGTGTATCTGACTTACAGAGCCTACTGTGTTTAATAGCTGCCCTTCCAAGGCTATCAGCCATGACTCATATGTATGTGCTTAACCTTTTTCTTTAAATTCCCAAAAAAAAGTCTTTAAATCATTATGCTAGTGTAATCTAATTTTATTTTCTATCTTTTTGCTCTGTCACTGTGATGCGGCCGTAACCCTTACACTACCTGATAGATACAACATCATAACTGATGTTTTAAAGCACGTTATTGCAAACAATTTGGGAATGTTAGTTGATTTAGGCCCTTTATGGGTTAAAAGCAGACTCTGCATAAACTATGTAATTTTCCATGGGAGTTTTGCCATGGATCCCCCTCCAGCATGCCACAGTCCAGGTGTTAGTACCCTTGAAACAACTTTTCCATCACTATTGTGGCCAGAAAGAGTCCTTGTAGGTTTTAAAGTTCGCCTGCCTATTGAAGTCAATGGCGGTTCGCGTGGTTCGCGGGTTTGCGAACAATACTGGAAGTTCGAGTCCGCCGTTCACGAACTGAAAATTTTAGGTTCGCGACATCACTATTAGCTGGTTGCAGGCCTCCTTCCCCCCGTGCGCGCGCCTTGCTGAACCCTGAAGTGACGGCTGACGTTCACAGGAAATAAACTCTTTTGTTTGACACAAAAATAACGGCGAGTGCTCTCTTTTGCCCTTTATATGATAATTGAGTGGGATGCACCCCAGAGGCATTATGGTATAGTGAGTGCTGGACTTTTTGCACACATATATATATATATATATATATATATATATATATACTGTATATATATATATATATATATATATATATATATATAATGCAAAAAAGAGTGCACTCCCACTCAAACAGTAACTACCAGGGTGCAAGCTAATATGAATGTAAAATAGAAAAAAGCATGCACTCAATGGATTTGTGACAAAGGTGCTTTTACTGGCACATAAAAAAAAGTAACGTTTCGGGGATCAATCACCCCTTCATCAGACCAATTGCCAGTAAAAGCACCTTTTTCACAAATCCAGTAAGTGCATGCTTTTTTCTATTTTATATATATATATATATATATATATATATATATATATATATATATATATATATATATATATATATATATATATATATACAGTATATATATTAGTTCTAAAGCCCGTGCACATGGGCCATTTTCTGCACCACCCCTTGCTCTCTCTCTCTATCCTCCCTCTCTTTTGCTCTCTCCCCCTCTCTCTCTTTTGCTCTCTCTCCCCCCTCTCTTTTGCTCTCTCCCCACCTCTTTTTTGCTGTCTCGCTCCTTCTCTTTTGCTGTTTCTCTATCCCCCTCTTTTGCGCTCTCTCTCCCCCTCTTTTGCTCTCTCTCTCTCTCTCTCTCTCCCCTCTCTTTTGCTCTCTCTCTTCCCTCTCTTTTGCTCTCTCTCTCTCCCCCTCTCTTTTGCTCTCTCTATCCCTCCTCTTTTGCTCTCTCTCCCCTTTTTTGCTCTATTTCTCCACTCTCTTTTGCTGTCTCTCTTCCCCTCTCTTTTGCTCTTTCTCTTCCCCTCTCTCTTTTGCTCTCTCTCCCCCCCTCTCTTATCCTCTCTCTCCCCCTCTCTTTTGCTCTCTCTCCCCTCTCTCTTTTGCTCTTTCTAGTCCCCCTCTTTTGCTCTCTCTCTCTCCTTTATTTTGCTCTCTTTCTCCCCTCTCTTTTGCTGTCTCTCTCCCTCTCTCTTTTGCTCTTTCTCTCCCCTCTCTTTTGCTCTCTCTCTCCCCCTCTCTTATGCTCTCTCTATCTCCTCTCTTTTGCTCTTTCTCTCCCCCCCCCTCTCTTTTGCTCTCTCTCTCTCTCAAATGCCACTTAAATGCATCTATTTTTTAAATTACGTTCAGTGTGAAATAGGTGGGTTAAATGTCAGCCACACCCTCTCAATTGATCAAGAAACATAACCTTTTTATTTAATTTAAATAGTAAAAATAAGGCTATGAATTAATCATTATAACTCTATGTTGTCCTAATAATGGGAATAAATGGTATATGTTATCTGATGCATTTTTTTTTAAAACAAAACAAACAGTTCATTATATTACTATATATTTGGTCAAATTATGAAAGGCTATAAAAAACTATTTTAAAAATATTTTTCTGCATCATGACGTATGACGCAATATTGTATTTATTAACAATAATAATTAATGTTAAATGAGCTATGTACAATACATAAAATGACCTGCTAATTTGTCGGTATCATTATCAAAGTCATCTAAAGTTTCTAAATCTTGGGTCATAGCAGGGCCTAATTTTTGCATCAGCATGTTCTCATAATTTGAGAGCTCTGCGACATATGGTAGGTCTCCATCTGTTGCACGAGCAGATCTTTTTTCATAGGCTAATTTTGCTTTTTAGTATTCTCTTGATATCAGAGAACCTTTTTCTACAGTGTTCTACAGATTTTGCAAACCTTCTCTCCGCAAACACTTTGTCACTGATGGTTCTCCATATTTAATTTTTTTCTTGCCACAGACGTTTTCTCTGACTTGCTGCCATATAGGTAGTCATAATTATTCATTACCTTCATGACTAGAATTTTATTTTTTTGAGAAACAATTTGAATATTTCTTCCAGATTTTGTTTTGCCATTCACCTGAGATGACGCCATGATAAATGTGTGCTCTCTTTTTGACGCAACTTTTCTCTCAATAATCACACTCAAAAAACTATTCAATTATCCAGCAGTTTTATCAGGAAATGCATAGTCACATTATTAATTAAATCAGCAGATCAAAATTTAAAATAGATGTAATAATCATGCTGCCGCTTTAAGTTTGGCCCTCCTACTTCAACCTATTTAAGCTTTAACTTCCCCTGACAATCTGTTTATGTAACTTCTACTGCAGAGTTCCCTGTTGTGCCTTAGTTACTGGAGCCACACTTTGTTTGCTACTACTAAGTCTTTACCTGCAGCCTTTCTACTTTCCTGCTGTCCTGGAAGCTCAGCATAGCAGCCACTAAACTCATCTGCACTGACTCTAAGAAGCTAAGTACTGTTTCCCTTTTTATAGCAGTTAAGACATTGTTTTCTCATCTGCATGTAGCACAGGCTGAGTATTGCTCTCTAAAACATTGCATTTTTGTGGCTAAAATGATAGCTCACAGAGACTGGAGGAGAGACTCTATTGGTAACTGCTGTAGCTAAGGAGGAAGCCCACCCCTAACAATGAAGGCAAGCAAGGACTGGAGGAGAGAGGAGAGTGATGATTTGATCAGAGAGGCTGTTTTAAAAAAAAAAAAAAAAAAAAGAAATGTTGGTGGATTGGTAGTTTTGTTTTGGGAGAAGAAGGGAGAAAGCCTGGCACAGCAGAATTAACAGCAAAACCTTCACCACAGACACCTTTCAGCAGAGAAACGAGACAGAAAGTGAAAAATTCCTGCAGCTCCTTCTGAATGTGGATCACTACATCAGTTAATGTTGTTTACTCTGTGACACTTTGTGAAGATACCCCTTTTCCATCCTGTGGATTACAAATATTGTTTTACCAGAGGCTGAGTACTCAATCACAGCAGTTAATGTTGTTTACTCTGTGACATTTTGTGAAGATACCCCTTTCCATCCTGTGGATTACAAATATTGTTAATAATCGTAGTTCCATGATTGTGGGGACAAACACTGACTTGGTTTTATGGTTACTCACTCCCCATGTCTCAGAGAATGAGGCGGCAGCTGAAAGTGTACATCCTATGTTACGATCAGTGTACCAGCGACTGATCCAGGAACAAAAGTCTCCAATAGAAGGAGTAGGAAAATTGTGGAAGTTGGACAAGACGGAAAAGGTTTTGCAGCCAGGTGAAGTAGCATGTCTGTGGGGTTCAGTCAAACTGAATTGGGACCCACATGGTCCTTAAGTTATCCTTGAATATGACCCACAGAAGACAGATTCAGGTTTGGAACTGAGTCTTACAGAGAACTCATGGAAAGGTTCTGATCAGTGTTCGAAATGTTACTGATTCTACAGTAAAACTTTGGGCTCGAATGATGATAGGGCAAGTAAACAAAGCCACACCAATTACATCACATTGTGTATTGGGGAAAGCAAAGGGAGAGTTAACAGAGGAGTACTTCTATCCAAAAGGCTCTCCTATGACATTTGAATGGAAAGAACGGGCCAAAGCACAACTTTTAAAGTGGAGGGAAATTTTCTCGAAAAAATTTTTTGATGTGGAATGCGCAAAGAGTGCACAGCATCATATTCGTCTACAAGAGTATAAGCCATTTCAAGAAAGATCTCAAAGAATCCCATTGGCGGATTTAGATAACCTTAGAGAACATATTGCAGAGTTTAAGAGGAAGGGAATTATTCAGGAGTCCCGAAGTCCCTATGCTTCTCCCATTGTGGTAGTGAGGAATAAAAATGGGTCATTAAGGATGTATATCGATTATCATACTCTCAACAAAAGAACCACCCCAGATCAGTACACCACTCCACGAATAGAAGATGCCCTGCAATGCCTTTCAAGGGCCAAATGATTCAGTGTGTTGGACCTGAGAAGTGGTTACATCAGATCCCTATGCATCCAGATGACCAGGAGAAGACCACTTTCATCTGCCCCGTGGGGTTCTTCGAGTTTTAACGGATGCCACAGGTTCTGTCTGGGGCCCCTGCTACATTCCAGCGCTTGATGTAATGGACTGTTGGTGACATGAACTTAATTGAAGTGTTGAAGTGTTAGTGTACTTAGATGGCATCATTGTCTTTGGCACGGACTTTGGAAGAACATGAGGAGCATCTAGAGAGAGTTCTGCAGCTACTCTGTGAAGAGGGGTTGAAGCTGTCACTTGAGAAGTGCCAGTTCTACCAGTCATCAGTCACCTACCTCGGGTATGTTGTCTCAATAGAGGGAGTGGCCACTGACCCCAAGAAGTTGGAAGCCGTTACCACTAGTGATGTTGCAAACTTAAAAATTTCGGTTCACGAACTCAAACTTCTGGTATAGTTCGCGAACCCGCGAACCGCGTGAACCGCCATTGACTTCAATAGGCAGGCGAACTTTAAAACCTACAAGGACTCTTTCTGGCCACAATAGTGATGGAAAAGTTGTTTCAAGGGGACTAACACAGGGACTGCGGCATGCTGGAGGGGGATCCCTGGCAAAACTCCCATGGAAAATTACATAGTTGATGCAGAGTCTGCTTTTAACCCATAAGTATAAAGTATAATAATTAAACATGCGGTCTTGGACCCATAGTAACTCGGTTGTGTTAAGTAGTACTATTCTGAGCACTTTCAGCCCTGTAACTCCTCCTATCGGTGGAGGTCTATATGGCGTGTATGATTACCCTGACAAAGTATAACAACAAGACACGCGGTCTGGGACCCATGGTAATTAGGTTGTGTTAAGTAAAACTTTTCTTAGCAATTTAATCCCTCTTACTCCCCCTTTCGGAGGAGTTCTATATGGCCTGCATGATTACCCTGACAAAGTATAACAACAAAACATCTGGTCTGGGACCCATGGTAACTAGGTTGTGTTAAGTAGTACTATTCTTAGAACTGTAATCCCTGTTACTCCCCCTATCAAGGGAGGTCTATATGGCCTGCATGATTACCCTGATAAAGTATAATAAGAAAACATACGGTCATGGACCCATGGTAACTAGGTTGTGTTAAGTAGTACAATTCTTAGCACTTTAATCCCTGTTACTCCCCCTATCGGGGGAGGTCTATATAGCGTGCCTGATTATCCTGGCAAAATATAACAACAAGACATGCGGTCTGTGAACCACTGTTAACTAGGTTGTGTTGATTTTTACTATTCTTAGCACTTTAATCCATGTTCCTCCCCCTATCGGGGTGGTCTATATGGCATGGCTGATTATCCTGGCAAAATGTAATAACAAGACATGCGGTCTGGGAACCACTGTTAATGTTAACTAGGTTGTGTTAAGTTGTACTATTCTTTGCACTTTAACCCCTGTTACTTCCCCTATCAAGGGAGGTCTATATGGCCTGCATGATTACCCTGACAAAGTATAACAACAAAACATGTGGTCTGGGACCCATGGTGGTACTGGTATAACTATGTTTTCTTAAGTATTACTATTCTTCCCAGTTTAATCCCTGTGATTGGTCTGTCCTCCTACTTCAAATTTGTCCAAAACACAAGTGGCTGTCTCCAAACAGTCTGGACAGAAGATAGATAGATAGGATAGATATACATAGATTGATAGTGAGATAGAATCGATAGAAGAGAATTCGATCGATTTGTTAAATATATAAGTACCCTGACAAAGTATAATAATTAAGCATGCGGTCTGGGACCCATGGTAACTCGGTTGTGTAAAGTAGTACTATTCTTAGAACTTTTATCCCTTTAACTCCTCCTATCGGGGGAGATCTCTATGGCCTGCATTATTACCCTGACAAAGTATAACAACAAGACACGCGGTCTGGGACCCATGGTAACCCGGTTGTGTTAAGTAGTACTTTTCAAAGCACTTTAATCCCTGTTACTCCCCCTATCGGGGGAGGTCTATATGGCCTGCATGATTACCCTGACAAACTATAATAACAAAACATGCGGTCTGAGACCCATGGTGGTTCTGGTATAGCTAGGTTTTCTTAAGTATTACTATTCTTCCCAGTTTAATCCCTGTGATTGGTCTGTCCTCCTACTTCAAATTTGTCCAAACACAAGTGGCTGTCTCAAAACAGTCCGGACAGAAGATAGATAGGATAGATAGATATACATAGATTGATAGTTAGATAGAATCGATAGAAGAGAAATAGATTGATTTGTTAAATATATAACTACCCTGACAAAGTATAATAATTAAACATGCGGTCTGGGACCCATGGTAACTAGGTTGTTGTCTATAGTAGTCCTCTTCTTAGCACTTTCATCCCTGTAACTCCTCCTATTGGGGGAGGTCTATATGGCCTGCATTATTACCCTGACAAAGTATAACAACAAGACACGCAGTCTGGGACCCATGGTAACCCGGTTGTGTTAAGTAGTACTTTTCAAAGCACTTTAATCCCTGTTACTCCCCCTATTGGGGGAGGTCTATATATCCTGCATGATTACCCTGACAAACTATAATAACAAAACATGCGGTCTGAGACCCATGGTGGTTCTGGTATAACTAGGTTTTCTTAAGTATTACTATTCTTCCCAGTTTAATCCCTGTGATTGGTCTGTCCTCCTACTTCAAATTTGTCCAAACACAAGTGGCTGTCTCAAAACAGTCCGGACAGAAGATAGATAGATAGGATAGATAGATATACATAGATTGATAGTTAGATAGAATCGATAGAAGAGAAATAGATTGATTTGTTAAATATATAACTACCCTGACAAAGTATAATAATTAAACATGCGGTCTGGGACCCATGGTAACTAGGTTGTTGTCTATAGTAGTCCTCTTCTTAGCACTTTCATCCCTGTAACTCCTCCTATTGGGGGAGGTCTATATGGCCTGCATTATTACCCTGACAAAGTATAACAACAAGACACGCGGTCTGGGACCCATGGTAACCTGGTTTTGTTAAGTAGTACTTTTCAAAGCACTTTAATCCCTGTTACTCCCCCTATCGGGGGAGGTCTATATGGCCTGCATGATTACCCTGACAAACTATAATAACAAAACATGCTGTCTGGGACCCATGGTGGTTCTGGTATAACTAGGTTTTCTTAAGTATTACTATTCTTCCCAGTTTAATCCCTGTGTCTGTCCTCCTACTTCAAATTTGTCCAAAACACAAGTGGCTGTCTCAAACAGTCCGGACAGAAGATAGATAGATAGGATAGATAGATATACATAGATTGATAGTTAGATAGAATCGACAGAAGAGAAATAGATAGATTTGTTAGATATATAATTACCCTGACAAAGTATAATAATTAAACATGTGGTCTGGGACCCATGGTAACTAGGTTGTGTTAAGTAGTACTATTCTTAGCACTTTAATCCCTGTAACTCCCCCTATCGGGGGAGGTCTAAATGGCCTGCATGATTACCCTGACAAAGTATAACAACAAAACATGCGGTCTGGGACCCATGTTAACTAGGTTGTGTTAAGTAGTACTGTTCTTAGCAGTTTAATCCCTGTTACCCCCCCCCCCCCTATCGGGGGAGGTCTATATGGCCTGCCTGATTACCCTGACAAAATATAATAATAAGACATGCGATCTGGGACCCATGGTAACTAGGTTGTGTTTTAAGTTGTACTATTCTTAGCACTTTAATCTCTGTAACTCCCCCTATCGGGGGAGGTCTATACGGCCTGCATGATTACCCTTACAAAATATAATAATAAGACATCTGCTCTGGGTCTGGGACCCATGGTAAGGTTGTGTTAAGTAGTACTGTTCTTAGCATTTTAATAACTGTTACTCACCCTATCGGGGGAGGTCTATATGGCCTGCATGATTACCCTTACAAAATATAATAACAAGACATGCGGTCTGGGACCCATGGTAACTAGGTTGTGTTAAGTAGTACTGTTCTTAGCATTTTAATACCTGTTATTCACCCTATCGGGGGAGGTCTATATGACCTGCATGATTACCCTAACAAAATATAATAATAAGACATATGCTCTGGGACCCATGTTAAGTTTGTGTTAAGTAGTACTGATCTTAGCATTTCAATACCTGTTACTCACCCTATCGGGGAAGGTCTATATGGCCTGCATGATTACCCTTACAAAATATAATAACAAGACATGCGGTATGGGACCCATGGTAACTAGGTTGTGTTAAGTAGTACTGTTCTTAGCATTTTAATACCTGTTACTCACTCTATCGGGGGAGGTCTGTATGGCCTGCATGATTAGCCACACCCAACCAATAAAAAAGCCATGCGGTCTTGGACTAAGACCCATGGCTAACTCGGTTGTGTAAAGTAGTACTATTATTAGCAATTTCATCCATTTTACTTCCAGGCCTCTCGGGGGAGGTCTACATGGCCATCATGATTATCCTAACAAAGTACAACAATAAAACATGCGGTCTGGGACCCATGGTAACTAGGTTGTGTTAAGTAGTACTGTTCTTATTAGTTTAATACCTGTTACAAACCCGTATTGTCGGAGGTCTATATGGCCTGCATGATTAGCCGCACCAAACCAAAAAAAAAGCCATGCGGTCTTGGACTAAGACCCATGGCTAACTCGGTTGTGTAAAGTAGTACTATTCTTAGCACTTTCATCCCTGTAACTTCAAGGCCTCTCGGGGGGTGGTCTACATGGACATCATGATTAACCTAACAAAGTACAACAATAAAACCTTGGCTCTTGTTCGCCTGTTAATTGGCTGTATTTTGGTAGTACTGTTCTTATTAGTTTAATACCTGTTACAACACTGAATGGTGGGAGGTCTACATGGCCTGCATGATTACCCGTACCCAACCCAAAAAAAAGCCATGCGGTCTTGGACTAAGACCCAAGGCTAACTCGGTTGTGTAAAGTAGTACTATTCTTAGCACTTTCATCCCTGTTACTTCAAGGCCTCTCAGGGGTGGTCTACATGGATATCATGATTATCCTAACAAAGTACAACAATAAAACCTTGGCTCTTGAAAGCCCGTTAATTGGCTGTATTTTGGTAGTACTGTTCTTATTAGTTTAATACCTGTTACAACACCGAATGGTGGGAGGTCTATATGGCCTGCATGATTAGCCGCACCCAACCAAAAAAACAGCCATGTGGTCTTGGACTAAGACCCATGGCTAACTCGGTTGTGTAAAGTAGTACTATTCTTAGCACTTTCATCCCTGTTACTTCAAGGCCTCTCGGGGGTGGTCTACATGGATATCATGATTATCCTAACAAAGTACAACAATAAAACCTTGGCTCTTGAAAGCCCGTTAATTGGCTGTATTTTGGTAGTACTGTTCTTAATAGTTTAATACCTGTTACAACACCGAATGGTGGGAGGTCTATATGGCCTGCATGATTAGCCGCACCAAACCAAAAAAAAAGCCATGCGGTCTTGGACTAAGACCCATGGCTAACTCGGTTGTGTAAAGTAGTACTATTCTTAGCACTTTCATCCCTGTAACTTCAAGGCCTCTCGGGGGGTGGTCTACATGGACATCATGATTAACCTAACAAAGTACAACAATAAAACCTTGGCTCTTGTTCGCCTGTTAATTGGCTGTATTTTGGTAGTACTGTTCTTATTAGTTTAATACCTGTTACAACACTGAATGGTGGGAGGTCTACATGGCCTGCATGATTACCCGCACCCAACCCAAAAAAAAGCCATGCGGTCTTGGACTAAGACCCAAGGCTAACTCAGTTGTGTAAAGTAGTACTATTCTTAGCACTTTCATCCCTGTTACTTCAAGGCCTCTCAGGGGTGGTCTACATGGATATCATGATTATCCTAACAAAGTACAACAATAAAACCTTGGCTCTTGAAAGCCCGTTAATTGGCTGTATTTTGGTAGTACTGTTCTTATTAGTTTAATACCTGTTACAACACCGAATGGTGGGAGGTCTATATGGCCTGCATGATTAGCCGCACCCAACCAAAAAAACAGCCATGTGGTCTTGGACTAAGACCCATGGCTAACTCGGTTGTGTAAAGTAGTACTATTCTTAGCACTTTCATCCCTGTTACTTCAAGGCCTCTCGGGGGTGGTCTACATGGATATCATGATTATCCTAACAAAGTACAACAATAAAACCTTGGCTCTTGAAAGCCCGTTAATTGGCTGTATTTTGGTAGTACTGTTCTTAATAGTTTAATACCTGTTACAACACCGAATGGTGGGAGGTCTATATGGCCTCCATGATTAGCCGCACCCAACCAAAAAAAATGCCATGCGGTCTTGGACTAAGACCCATGGCTAACACGGTTGTGTAAAGTAGTACTATTCTTAGCACTTTCATCCCTGTTACTTCAAGGCCTCTCGGGGGTGGTCTACATGGATGTCATGATTATCCTTACAAAGTACAACAATAAAACCTTGGCTCTTGAAAGCCCGTTAATTGGCTGTATTTTGGTAGTACTGTTCTTATTAGTTTAATACCTGTTACAACACTGAATGGTGGGAGGTCTATATGGCCTGCATGATTAGCCGCACCCAACCAAAAAAAAAAGACATGCGGTCTTGGACTAAGACCCATGGCTAACTCGGTTGTGTAAAGTAGTACTATTCTTAGCACTTTCATCCCTGTAACTTCAAGGCCTCTTGGGGGTGGTCTACATGGCCATCATGATTATCCTAACAAAGTACAACAATAAAACCTTGGCTCTTGTTCGCCAGTTAATTGGCTATATTTTGGTAGTACTGTTCTTATTAGTTTAATACCTGTTACAGCACCGAATGGTGGGAGGTCTATATGGCCTGCATGAATAGCCGCACCAAACCAAAAAAAAAGGCATGCGGTCTTGGACTAAGACACATGGCTAACTCGGTTGTGTAAATTAGTACTATTCTTAGCACTTTAATCCCTGTTACTTTCAGGCCTCTCGGGGTGGTCTACATGGCCATCAAGATTACCCTCAACAAAATATAACAGCAAGACGTGCAGACCGGGGACCATGGTAAGGTTACTTCCTTTTGCAAAATCGAGTATACCAGTTGCAGGCAGAGGTTCTGACCCTGCATTATGGCCGCACCTCTCCCTAATAGAGGCATCCGTTACAGAGTCTGTGGGCATGTATGCAAAGAGATGGCCTGCCTAAAAGGAGCAGCAAGGCAGTACAGGTCTTTCTCCTTCAGCCTTTTTATAAGAGGATCCAGGACCCTCAACAGAAACAACAGCAGGAAAGAGGACATATGGCCTCCTTTTGAACAATAGATTACAGGTAAGGCATTGATTTTAGAAACCCGGAGATAATTTGTTGGAAACGGGAAATTGAACCAAAAAAATGATTGGACACCCAGTACACTTCTTTCTACTTCAGCCTTTTTATAAGAGGATCCAGGACCCTCAACAAAAACAACAGCAGGAAAGAGGACATATGGCATTTTTGAACAATAGAGTATAGGTAAGGCATTGATTTTAGAAACCCGGATATAATTTGTTGCAACCGGGAAATTGAACCAAAAAAATTATTGGTCACCCAGTACACTTCTTTCTACTTCAGCCTTTTTATAAGAGGGTCCCGGACCCTCAACAAAAACAACAGAAGGAAAGAGGACATATGGCTTCCTTTTTAACAATAGATTACAGGTAAGGCATTGATTTTAGGAACCCAGGTATATAATTTGTTGCAACCGGGAAATTGAACCAAAAAAATGATTGGTCACCCAGTACACTTCTTTCTACTTCAGCCTTTTTATAAGAGGATCCAGGACCCTCAACAAAAACAACAGCAGGAAAGAGGACATATGGCATTTTTGAACAATAGAGTATAGGTAAGGCATTGATTTTAGAAACCCGGATATAATTTGTTGCAACCGGGAAATTGAACCAAAAAAATGATTGGTCACCCAGTACACTTCTTTCTACTTCAGCCTTTTTATAAGAGGGTCCCGGACCCTCAACAAAAACAACAGAAGGAAAGAGGACATATGGCTTCCTTTTGAACAATAGATTACAGGTAAGGCATTGATTTTAGGAACCCAGGTATATAATTTGTTGCAACCGGGAAATTGAACCAAAAAAATGATTGGCCACCCAGTACACTTCTTTCTACTTCATCCTTTTTATAAGAGGGTCCCGGAGCCTCAACAAAAACAACAGCAGGGAGCTGAGCATAGGAGTACAAGGGAGTGGGACAATAATAATGTGAAGGGGAAGATTCAGGAGTTGGGGCCTTTTGATTTGGTTATCGGGGAAGTCCTTGCAATGACCTTTCTCTGGTTAATCCATATAGTAAAGTACAGTACAGGTCGTTCGCCTTCGACCATTTTATAAGAGGGTCCCGGACCCTCAACAGAAACAACAGCAGGAAAGAGGACATATGGCATCCTTTTGAACAATAGATTACAGGTAAGGCATTGATTTTAGAAACCCGGAGATAATTTGTTGGAAACGGGAAATTGAACCAAAAAAATGATTGGACACCCAGTACACTTCTTTCTACTTCAGCCTTTTTATAAGAGGATCCAGGACCCTCAACAAAAACAACAGCAGGAAAGAGGACATATGGCATCCTTTTGAACAATAGAGTACAGGTACAGCATTGATTTTAGAAACCCTGACATAATTTTTGGAACCGGGAAATTGAACCAAAAAAATGATTGGATGGACACCCAGTACACTTCTTTCTACTTCAGCCTTTTTATAAGAGGCTCCAGGACCCTCAACAAAAACAACTGCAGGAAAGAGGACATATGGCATCCTTTTGAACAATAGATTACAGGTAAGGCATTGATTTTAGAAACCCGGAGATAATTTATTGGAACCGGGAAATTGAACCAAAAGAATTATTGGATGGACACCCAGTACACTTCTTTCTACTTCAGCCTTTTTATAAGAGGCTCCAGGACCCTCATCAGAAATAACAGCAGGAAAGAGGACATATGGCCTCCTTTTGAACAATAGAGTACAGGTAAGGCATTGATTTTAGAAACCCGGAGATAATTTGTTGGAACCGGGAAATTGAACCCAAAAAATGATTGGACACCCAGTACACTTCTTTCTCCTTCGGCCTTTTTATAAGAGGGTCCAGGACCATCAGCAAAAACAACTGCAGGAAAGAGGACATATGGCATCCTTTTGAACAATAGAGTACAGGTACAGCATTGATTTTAGAAACCCAGACATAATTTGTTGGAACCGGGAAATTGAACCAAAAAAATGATTGGATGGACACCCAGTACACTTCTTTCTACTTCAGCCTTTTTATAAGAGGCTCCAGGGCCCTCATCAGAAACAACAGCAGGAAAGAGGACATATGGCCTCCTTTTGAACAATAGAGTACAGGTAAGGCATTGATTTTAGAAACCCAGAGATAATTTGTTGGAACCGGGAAATTGAACCCAAAAAATGATTGGACACCCAGTACACTTCTTTCTCCTTCGGCCTTTTTATAAGAGGGTCCAGGACCCTCAACAAAAACAACTGCAGGAAAGAGGACATATGGCATCCTTTTGAACAATAGAGTACAGGTACAGCATTGATTTTAGAATCCCTGACATAATTTTTTGAAACTGGGAAATTGAACCAAAAAAATGATTGGATGGACACCCAGTACACTTCTTTCTACTTCAGCCTTTTTATAAGAGGCTCCAGGACCCTCAACAAAAACAACAGCAGGAAAGAGGACATATTGCATCCTTTTGAACAATAGATTACAGGTAAGGCATTGATTTTAGAAACCCGGAGATAATTTGTTGGAACCGGGAAATTGAACCAAAAAAATGATTGGATGGACACCCAGTACACTTCTTTCTACTTCAGCCTTTTTATAAGAGGCTCCAGGACCCTCATCAGAAACAACAGCAGGAAAGAGGACATATGGCATCCTTTTGAACAATAGAGTACAGGTAAGGCATTGATTTTAGAAACCCAGAGATAATTTTTAGGAAACAGGAAATATAAAAAATAAACATTGATTGGACACCCAGTACACTTCTTTCTCCTTCGGCCTTTTTATAAGAGGGTCCAGGACCCTCAACAGAAAAAACAGCAGGCAAGAGGACATATGGCCTCCTTTTGAACAATAGATTACAGGTAAGGCATTGATTTTAGAAACCCGGAGATAATTTGTTGGAACCGGGAAATTGAACCAAAAAAATGTTTGGACACCCAGTACACTTCTTCGGCCATTTTATAAGAGGATCCAGGACCCTCAACAAAAACAACAGCAGAAAAGAGGACATATGTCATCCTTTTGAACAATAGAGTACAGGTACAGCATTGATTTTAGAAACCCAGAGATAATTTTTAGGAACCGGGAAATTGAACCAAAAAAATGATTGGACACCCAGTACACTTCTTTCTTCTTCAGCCTTTTTATAAGAGGGTCCAGGACCCTAAACAGAAACAACAACTGGAAAGCGGACGTTTTGCATCCTTTTGAACAATAGAGTACAAGTACGGCATTGATTTTAGAAACCCAGAGATAATTTTTGGGAAACGTGAAATTGGCCAAAAAACCATGCTTGGACACCCAGTACAGGTCGTTCTCCTTCAGCCTTTTTATAAGAGGGTCCAGCACCCTCAACAGAAAAAACTGCAGGAAACACCACATATGCCATCCTTTTGCACAATAGAGTACAGGTAAGGCATCCATTTTAGAAACCAGGAGATAAATTTTAGGAACCGTGAGATGGAAAAAGATGCTTGGACAACCAGTACACTTTGTTCTCCTTCACCCTTTTAATAATATGGCCCACGAACCTCAACAGACACAACAGCATGAAACACCACATATGCCATCCTTTTGCACAATCGAGTACAGGTATGGCATTGATTTGAGGAACCCGGAGATAATTGAGAGGAACCGGGAACAATTTACCAAAAATGTGCTAGGACACCCTTTACAGGTCGTTCTCCTTCACCCTTTTTATACCATGGGCCACGACCCTCAACAGGCACAACAGCATGAAACACCACATATGCCACCCTTTTGCACAATAAACTACAGGTATGGCAATGATGGAACCCGGAGATAATTTAGAGCAACCAAGAGACGGATAAAGATGCTTGGTCGGTCCTCCTCCTTCAAATTTGGGGCACTGCGCATGCAATTTAATGGTCCACCAGATATGAGTGGTGTGTTAAGTTGTACTATTCTTAACAGTTTAATCAATGTTATGTGCCTTATTTTTTGCTTTGAGTTTTGTAGCCACAGAGCAGCAGCAGAGGCCAGAAAAATTAGGCATGTACAAATGACTGAAAAATTGTGTATTGTTGGAGCCACTGCTGTAGCAGCGGCCAGAAAAATTGATGTTTGTAAAACATTTAGAAAGTGCCCTAAAAGCTTGCGGCTTGAACACTAGTTGTTGGCGGATAAGTCAAGCAAGTCATCCTGCATTATAAGAAAAAAAAAGCCAGCGTGTGTACCAGTTGTAGCCCAAGCCAGCTCATCTCATCATCAGGCCTTTTTTTACTCAAATGTATCACCCAATGTCAGTCCCTTCGGGATCCATCCCTCATTCATTTTAATAAAGGTGAGATAGTCAAGGCTTTTTTGACCTAGGCGACTTCTCTTCTCAGTGACAAAACCTCCTGCTGCACTGAAGGTCCTTTCGGACAGGACACTTGAAGCGGGGCAGGCCAGAAGTTCAATTGCAAATTGGGATAGCTCAGGCCACAGGTCAAGCCTGCACACCCAGTAGTCAAGGGGTCCATCGCTCCTCAGAGTGTCGAGATCCGCAGTTAATGCTAGGTAGTCTGCTACCTGTCGGCTGAGTCTTTCTCTGAGGCTGGATCCCGAAAGGTTTTGGCGATGCATGGGAGTTAAAAAGTTCCGCATGTCCTCCATCAACAAGACGCCAGGAAAGCGTCCTGTCCTTGCCGCCGTGGTTGTGGGAGGAGGAGGAGGAGGATTAGTTTCATCTCTTCCCCTGTTACATTCCCGTTGTGCTGTGACATCACCCTTATATGCTGTGTAAAGCATAGTTTTTAATTTATTTTTAAAATGCTCCATCCTTTCCGACTTGCGGGAATTTGGTAACATTTCAGGCACTTTATGTTTATACCGGGGGTCTAGTAGCATGGACACCCAGTACAGGTCGTTCTCCTTCAGCTTTTTTATATGAGGGTCCCTCAACAGGCACGACAGCATGAAAGAACCCATTTGAACAAGGTTGGATGCCGAGCTAATCATGTCCCGTTCCTCGTCCTCACTGATCTCACTGAGGGTATCTTCTTCCCCCCAGCCACGTACAACACCACGGGGACCAGAGAGGTGACAACAACAAGCACCCTGGGATGCCTGTTGTGCTCGGTCTTCCTCCTCCTCCTCAAAGCCACATTCCTCCTCTGACTCCTCTTCCTCACAATCCTCTTCCTGCGTTGCCGCAGGTCCAGCAAGCAATGCTGATAAGGCTGTTTCTGGTGGTGATGGACACCACAACTCTTCCTCTTCACGCTCATCTACGGCCTGATCCAGCACTCTTCGCAGGGCACGCTCCAGGAAGAAAACAAATGGTATGATGTCACTGATGGTGCCTTCGGTGCGACTGACAAGGTTTGTCACCTCCTCAAAAGGACGCATGAGCCTACAGGCATTGCGCTTGAGCGTCCAGTAATTTGACAAAAATTGCCAGCTCCGCAGAGGCTGTCCTAGCACCCCGGTCATACAAATACTCATTAACAGCTTTTTCTTGTTGGAGCAGGCGGTCGAACATTAGGAGTGTTGAATTCCACCGTGTCGGGCTGTCGCAAATCAAGCGCCTCACTGGCAGGTTGTTTCGACGCTGGATATCGGACAAGTGCGCCATGGCCATGTAGGAACGCCTGAAATTGCCATACACCTTCCTGGCCTGCTTCAGGATGTCCTGTAAGCCTGGGTACTTATGGACAAATCATTGTACAATCAGATTACACACATGTGCCATGCACGGCACATGTGTCAACTTGCCCAATTTCAATGCCGCCACTAAATTACTTCCATTGTCAGAAACAACCTTGCCAATCTCCAGTTGGTGCGGAGTCAGCCACTGATCCACCTGTGCATTCAGGGCGTTCAGGAGTGCTGGTGCGGTGTGACTCTCCGCTTTCAGGCAAGTCAACCCCAAGACGGCGTGACACTGCCGTACCCGGGATGTGGAATAGTACCTGGGGAGCTGGGGGGTTCCATTGATGTGGAGCAAGACGCAGAAGCAGAAGAGAACTCAGCTGAGGAAGAGGTTATGGAAGAGGTTATGGAAGAGGATGGAGTAGGAGGAGTAGAGGAGGTAGCAGCAGGCCTGCCTGCAAGTCGTGGCGGTGTCACCAACTCTTCTGCAGAGCCACGCATTCCATGCTTGTCAGCCGTCAGCAGGTTTACCCAATGCGCAGTGTAGGTGATATACCTGCCCTGACCATGCTTTGCAGACCAGCTATCTGTGGTCATATGGACCCTTGCCCCAACGCTGTGTGCCAGACCTGCCATTACTTCCTTTCGCACAACAGAGTACAGGTTTGGGATTGCCTTTTGTGAAAAGAAATTTCTGCCAGGTACCTTCCACTGCGGTGTCCCAATAGATACAAATTTTTTGAAAGCATCAGAATCCACCAGCTTGTATGGTAAAAGCTGGCGGGCTAAGAGTTCAGACAAGCCAGCTGCAAGACGCCGGGCAAGGGGGTGACTTTGGGAAATTGGCTTCTTACGCTCAAACATGTCCTTGACAGACACCTGACTGTGGGCAGATGACCAGGAACTGCTACAGAAGAGAGACTCAGTGGAGGATGGTTGAGAGGGGGCAAGGAGGACAGCAGTGGTTGACGTGGCTGAAGATGCTGGAGCAGGAGGGCGGCTTTCAGTTTGTGTGCTGCTTCTACTCATGTGTTCTTCCAATCAGCGTTTGTGATGGGAGACCATGTGCCTTCGCAAAGCAGTTGTACCTAGGTGGGTGTTGGACTTCCCACAACTCAGTTTCTTTTGGTACAGGTTGCAAATGGCATCACTGTTGTCAGAGGCAGACACACAAAAAAAATGCCACACTGCTGAGCTCTGCGATGACAGCATTCTGGTGGTGGCAACAGCATGCGTTGATGGGCGTCGGCGTGCTGTCTGGCTGACCCCGGGTGCCGATGCATGCTGTCTGACTGTGCCACTAGCTCCTAGTGACGACCTCCCACTGCTTACAACTCGTCTCCTCCTCTCTGTCTCCCCATCTGAACTTTCCCCCTCTTCTTCTTCTCTTCTAGCAGGCACCCACGTGATATTCACTTGTATCTGACACATCAAGAAAGGAAGCAGCAGCGGGTACAACATCATCATCATCACACCGTACCTCCATGTCTGTAATGCTGCCTGACTGAGACATATCACTGTTATCTACATCCTCTGTCAATGATGGTTGCGCATCACTCATTTCTTCCAACTGATGTGTCAATAACTCCTCTGACAGATCAAGTGAAGCAAAAAAAACAAAAGTCCAAAAGGGGAACAGCACATGGGAGTGAAGAGTGTGCACGGTAGACCTAGGGCGCTGCCAAGCCCTAAACACATAAGTAAAGATAAGCAGGGTCTCCAGCACTTTATCAAACAGACTTTATTTGAACACAAATAGCGACGTTTCGGTGTCACAGCACCTTATTCATGCTTGGTAATTATACACAGGCCTTATTACATCTTTAAATACCCAAATTTTGGCGCCTTCTCAGATTGTTGTATGGAGAAGGCTCCCTCTAGTGGCCTAATGCTATACATACACTCACATAACTTATATACAGATTGAATTAGTTAATATAAATATATTACTAAGTCCCAAAAGATACATAGAATTTCACTAAAAAAATGCATAATACTCTATAAGCAAATTTCATTGAACTACAGTTTATATATTGCCTAAATAGATTTAATGAACCATTTCATAGACATTTTATAGAAAATTAAAATGCATAGCATTTTTTTTTTAAATATATACAAAAGTATGTGAACAATTAAAAACAAGGGAAGGGCCTAAAAATACAGCAGAGATTCTTAGTGATAAGTAATTAATCAGGCTAAAGATACTTAAGGAGATTCAGAAAAGATTAAGAAAAAACTCAGAAAAAGCAGCTTAAATCAAATTCCCTGTTAAGACCCTTGGGATGCATACTATCCAATTTATGCACCCACCACATCTCTCTTTGCTTTAATAGACGCTCCCTATTCATGCCTCTTCTGTTTGGGGGGATATGGTCTATTACTTGCCACCTGAGCTGGCTAATGTGGTGGCCTTTCTCCAGAAAATGGTTGGTCACTAGGATGTCAAGTTACATACAAGATACTAATAGTTTTTTGCAGAAGGCAAGGGATTTGGTATTCCCTAGTGACAAATACCTCCTGTTCACCATGGATGTACGTAGTTTATACACATCCATAAAACATGAAACTGGTATATCCATTGTAAGAAAAACATTGATGGTGAACAGGAGGTATAATGAGATTGAAGTATCATTTTTGGAAGACTTGTTACGTATTGTCCTATATTGGAATTACTTTATCTTTCAGGACAGCTGGTATGTTCAGGTGAGGGGTACAGCTATGGGCTCTAACGTCGCCCCATCATACGCCAACCTCTTCATGTGTGAGTTTGAGGAGAGTATCGTCTATAAAAATCAGTTATTTAAACAATTTGGAGCCGTATGGTGGAGATATATAGACGATATTTTTGGCGTATGGTGGGGTGACATTGAGTCCCTCACGCAATTTGTACAGGATTTAAATTCTGAAGTAAGGGACCTTTTCTTCACAGTGAGTGTCAGTGAGGAATCTGTGCCCTTCCTTGATACGTTAGTTCTCAAGAAGGGTCATCACCTAGAATTTGATCTGTATAGAAAAGAGACAGACAGAAACAGTATATTGCAATTTAACAGCTTCCACCCTAGGCCATTGGTAAATTCTCTTCCCAGGAGCCAACTATTAAGGGTTAACAGGATTGTTGATGATGGGGAGACAAGGAGGATAAGGTTTAATGAAATGTCTAAAAAATTCATTGACAGAGGATACACCAAAAAACTCCTTGATGATACTATAGGCTCTTTGGATAAAAGTAAAGAAAAAACATCCAAAGAAAATAGGCTGGTGTTTGTCAGTCAATACAACCCATTGAGTGACAAAATTGCTAGGTTAATTCGAAAGAACTGGTATATTCTCAAGGAATGCAATTCTAATGTAGCTCAGTTCCAGGAGCCTCCTATTATGGCACACAAGAGAGTAAAAAGCCTTAGGGACCACTTGGTGAGAACAGACATAGGCCCCACTAGACAAACTAGACAACAGTTGTTGGGTAAGAAAAATATGGGAACTTTCCCCTGTCTTGGCTGTATGAGTTGCCATTCAGTAATATAAGGAGCATTCTTTCATCATCCCCAAAGTGGAAAAAAGTTTTCTATTAAGGGGTATTATACCTGTGAGACCACTTATGTGGTATATTTGATCAAGTGTCCCTGTTCTTGCATCTATATAGGTGAGACCACCCGCAAGGTGAAAGACCATATTGGTCAACATAGGTCCAATATTAGATGCAAGAACAGGGATGCCCCTGTCTCCAACCATTTTCTGGAGAAAGGCCACCACATTAGCCAGCTCAGGTGGCAAGTAATAGACCATATCCCCCCAAACAGAAGAGACATGAATAGGGAGCATCTATTAAAGCAAAGAGAGATGTGGTGGGTGCATAAATTGGATAGTATGCATCCCAAGGGTCTTAACAGGGAATTTGATTTAAGCTGCTTTTTCTGAGTTTTTTCTTAATCTTTTCTGAATCTCCTTAAGTATCTTTAGCCTGATTAATTACTTATCACTAAGAATCTCTGCTGTATTTTTAGGCCCTTCCCTTGTTTTTAATTGTTCACATACTTTTGTATATATTTTAAAAAAAAATTCTATGCATTTTAATTTTCTATAAAATGTCTATGAAATGGTTCATTAAATCTATTTAGGCAATATATAAACTGTAGTTCAATGAAATTTGCTTATAGAGTATTATGCATTTTTTTAGTGAAATTCTATGTATCTTTTGGGACTTAGTAATATATTTATATTAACTAATTCAATCTGTATATAAGTTATGTGAGTGTATGTATAGCATTAGGCCACTAGAGGGAGCCTTCTCCATACAACAATCTGAGAAGGCGCCAAAATTTGGGTATTTAAAGATGTAATAAGGCCTGTGTATAATTACCAAGCATGAATAAGGTGCTGTGACACCGAAACGTCGCTATTTGTGTTCAAATAAAGATCAAGTGAAGCAGCTGTGGTGCTAGTGTTGGTGGTGGCGACAGGTGGGAGCGAGTGGCACTGGTCACTTGAGACGTGCCCAAAGCACAGCTGGGCGTAGATGGTGCGTCAAGGTTAGGAGGAATAGGAGCGTAAGCTGTAGAACATTGGGTGTCCTGTGTTAGCCATTCAACTAGGTCCTCCTCAGAACTTTTCGCGTCCCACCTGGCACCCGGCGTCTGAGCAATGTGCATATTTGTAGGGTCTAAAGGAATCACAGCACTAAGACCATGACGGAACATGCAGGGTGGCCTGCCTCTGCCTGTCATTTTTTTTTTAAATGGACGCTTACAATACTGTTACACAAATTATATGAGTGGTGGCACTGGGCAAGTGGGCAAAGTATACGCTGTGAGACTGACAACAACAAAAAAAAACGGATGTTTCAAAGTCAAAAATGTTTATTTTTTAAATATTAGAAGTACTGTGACAACAAATATGATTGTTGGCATTAGTTGGCAAATGGGCCTGTCTGGCACACACGCTGGGAGTAAGGCAACTGCAAGTAGATTAAACTAGCTGAGTCATGCTCTTAGTCCAAAAAATGTTTTTACAAAAAATACTGTTACAAGAAATATGATTGGTGGCACTAGTTGGCTAGTGGGCCTGGCACACACGCTGACAGGCAGGAGGAAAGTGCAATTCAATGGCACGAGCAAACTGATTATTCACAATCTAACAATTTTTAATTTTAAATATTAACAATACTGTTACAACAACTATGATTGGTGTAACTAGTTGGCAAGTGGGCCTGGCACACAGGCTGGCAGGCAGGAGGAAACTGCAATTAAATGGCACTAGGAGACTGAAGATTCACAGTCAAAAAAGTTATGAGTAAAAAAATTTTTTATACTGTTACAAAAAATATGATTGGTGGCACTAGTTGGCTAGTGGGCCTGGCATACACGCTGGCAGGCAGAAGGAAAGTGCAATTCAATGGCACGAGCAAACTGATGATTCACAATCTAACAATTTTTAATTTTAAATATTAACAATACTGTTACAACAACTTTGATTGGTGTAACTAGTTGGCAAGTGAGCCTGGCACACAGGCTGGCAGGCAGGAGCAAACTGCAATTCAATGGCACTAGGAGACTGAAGATTCACAGTCAAAAAAGTTATGAGTTAAAAAAATGTTCTATACTGTTACAAGAAATGATTGGTGGCACTAGTTGGCTAGTGGGCCTGGCACACACGCTGGCAGACAGGAGGAAAGTGCAATTCAATGGCACGAGCAAACTGATGATTCACAATCTAACAATTTTTAATTTTAAATATTAACAATACTGTTACAACAACTTTGATTGGTGTAACTAGTTGGCAAGTGGGTCTGGCACACAGGCTGGCAGGCAAGAGGAAACTGCAATTCAATGGCACTAGGAGACTGAAGATTCACAGTCAAAAAAGTTATGAGTTAAAAAAAATTCTATACTGTTACAAGAAATATGATTGGTGGCACTAGTTGGCCTGGCACACACGCTGGCAGGCAGGAGGAAAGTGCAATTCAATGGCACGAGCAAACTGATCATTCACAATCTAACAATTTTTAATTTTTAATATTAACAATACTGTTACAACATCTATGATTGGTGTAACTAGTTGGCAAGTGGGCCTGGCACACAGGCTGGCAGGCAGGAGGAAACTGCAATTCAATGGCACTAGGAGACTGAAGATTCACAGTCAAAAAAGTGAGGATTTACAATGTTATCAATACTGTTACAAGAAATATGATTGGTGGCACTAATTGGCTAGTTGGCTTGGCACACAGGCTTGCAGGCAGTAGGAAAGTGCAATTCAATGGCCCTAGGAGACTGAAGATTCACAGTCCAAAAAGCTATGATTACATTTTTTTTAAATACAGTTACAAGAAATATGATTGGTGGCACTAGTTGGCTAGTGGGCCTGGCACACATGCTGGCAGGCAGAAGGAAAGTGCAATTCAATAGGCAAGAGTAAACTGATGATTCACAATCTAACAATTTTAAATATTAACAATAATGTTACAACAACTATGATTGGTGTAACTAGTTGGCAAGTGGGCCTGGCACACAGGCTGACAGGCAGGAGGAAACTGCAATTCAATGGCACTAGGAGACTGAAGATTCACAGTCAAAAAAGTGATGATTTACAATTTTATCAATACTGTTACAAGAAATATGATTGGTGGCACTAATTGGCTAGTGGGCCTGGCACACATGCTGGCAGGCAGGAGGAAAGTGCAATTCAATGGCAAGAGTAAACTGATCATTCACAATCTAACAATTTTAAATATTAACAATAATGTTACAACAACTATGATTGGTGTAACTAGTTGGCAAGTGGGCCTGACACACAGGCTGACAGGCAGGAGGAAACTGCAATTCAATGGCACTAGGAGACTGAAGATTCACAGTCAAAAAAGTGATGATTTACAATTTTATCAATACTGTTACAAGAAATATGATTGGTGGCACTAATTGGCTAGTGGGCCTGGCACACAGGCTGGCAGGCAGGAGGAAAGTGCAATTCAATGGCACAAGCAAAATGATGATTCACAATCTAACAATTTTTAATTTTAAATATTTACAATACTGTTACAACAACTATGATTGCTGTAACTAGTTGGCAAGTGGGCCTGGCACACAGGCTAGCAGGCAGGAGGAAACTGGAATTCAATGGCACTAGGAGACTGAAGATTCACAGTCCAAAAAGTTATGATAAAAAAAAAAAATACAGTTACAAGAAATATGATTGGTGGCACTAGTTGGCTAGTGGGCCTGGCACACACGCTGGCAGGCAGGAGGAAACTGCAATTCAATGGCACGAGCAAACTGATGATTCACAATCTAAAATTTTTTTTTTTTAAATATTAACAATACTGTTAAAACAAATATGATTGTTGTAACTAGTTGGCAAGTGGGCCTAGCACACAGGCTGGCAGGCAGGAGGAAACTGCAATTCAATGGCACTAGTAGACTGAAGATTCACAGTCATAAAAGTGATGATTTACAATTTTATCAATACGATTTCAAGAAATATGATTGGTGGCACTAATTGGCTAGTGGGCCCGGCACACAGGCAGGAGGAAAGTGCAATTCAATGGCACGAGCAAAATGATGATTCAAAATCTAACAATTTTTAATTTTAAATATTAACAATACTGTTACAACAAATATGATTGGTGTAACTAGTTGGCAAGAGGGCCTGGCACACAGCTGGCAAGCAGGAGGAAACTGCAATTCAATGGCACTAGGAGACTGAAGATTCACAGTCAAAAAAGTTCTGAGTTAAAAAAAATTCTATACTGTTACAAGAAATATAATTGGTGGCACTAGTTGGCTAGTGGGCCTGGCACACACGCTGGCAGGCAGGAGGAAAGTGCAATTCAATGGCACCAGCAAACTGATGATTCACAATCTAACAATTTTAATTTTAAATATTAACAATACTGTTACAACAACTTTGATTGGTGTAACTAGTTGGCAAGTGGGCCTGGCACACAGGCTGGCAGGCAGGAGGAAACTGCAATTCAATGGCACTAGGAGACTGAATATTCACAGTCCAAAAAGTTATGATTAAAAAAAATTAAATACAGTTACAAGAAATATGATTGGTGGCACTAGTTGGCTAGTGGGCCTCGCACACACGCTGGCAGGCAGGAGGAAACTGCAATTCAATGGCACGAGCAAACTGATGATTCACAATCTAAGAATTTTTTTTTTAAAATATTAACAATACTGTTACAACAAATAGGATTGGTGTAACTAGTTGGCAAGTGGGCCTGGCACACAGGCTGGCAGGCAGGAGGAAACTGCAATTCAATGGCACTAGTAGACTGAAGATTCACAGTCAAAAAAGTGATGATTTACAATTTTATCAATACTGTTACAAGAAATATGATTGGTGGCACTAATTGGCTAGTTGGGCCTGGCACACAGGCTGGCAGGCAGGAGGAAAGTGCAATTCAATGGCACAAGCAAACTGATGATTCACAATCTAAATTTTTTTTATTTTAAATATTAACAATACTGTTACAACAACTATGATTGGTGTAACTAGTTGGCAAGTGGGCCTGGCACACAGGCTGGCAGGCAGGAGGAAACTGCAATTCAATGGCACTAGGAGACTGAAGCTTCACAGTCAAAAAAGTTATGATTTAATTTTTTTTCGATACTGTTACAAGAAATATGATTGGTGGCACTAGTTGGCTAGTGGGCCTGGCACACACGCTGGCAGGCAGGAGGAAAGTGCAATTCAATGGCACAAGCAAAGAGATGATTCACAATCTAACAATTTTTTATTTTAAATATTAACAATTCTGTTAGAACAAATATGATTGGTGTAACTAGTTGGCAAGTGGGCAAGGCACACAGGCTGGCAGGCAGGAGGTAACTGCAATTCAATGGCACTAGGAGACTGAAGATTCACAGTCCAAAAAGTTATGATTTAAAAAATTTTCAATACAGTGACAAGAAATATGATTGTTGGCACTAGTTGGCTAGTGGGCCTGGCACACACGCTGGCAGGCAGGCAGGAGGAAAGTGCAATTCAATGGCACTAGCAAATTGGTGATTCACAATCTAAGAATTATTTATTTTAAATATTAACAATACTGTTACAACAAATATGATTGGTGTAACTAGTTGGCAAGTCGGCCTGGCACACAGGCTGGCAGGCAGGAGGAAACTGCAATTCAATGGCACAAGCAAAATGATGTTTCACAATCTAACAATTTTTAATTTTAAATATTTACAATACTGTTACAACAACTACGATTGCTGTAACTAGTTGGCGAGTGGGCCTGGCACACAGGCTAGCAGGCAGGAGGAAATTGGAATTCAATGGCACTAGGAGACTGAAGATTCACAGTCCAAAAAGTTATGATAAAAAAAAAAAATACAGTTACAAGAAATATGATTGGTGGCACTAGTTGGCTAGTGGGCCTGGCACACACGCTGGCAGGCAGGAGGAAACTGCAATTCAATGGCACGAGCAAACTGATGATTCACAATCTAAATTTTTTTTTTTTTAAATATTAACAATACTGTTAAAACAAATATGATTGTTGTAACTAGTTGGCAAGTGGGCCTAGCACACAGGCTGGCAGGCAGGAGGAAACTGCAATTCAATGGCACTAGTAGACTGAAGATTCACAGTCATAAAAGTGATGATTTACAATTTTATCAATACGATTTCAAGAAATATGATTGGTGGCACTAATTGGCTAGTGGGCCCGGCACACAGGCAGGAGGAAAGTGCAATTCAATGGCACGAGCAAAATGATGATTCAAAATCTAACAATTTTTAATTTTAAATATTAACAATACTGTTACAACAAATATGATTGGTGTAACTAGTTGGCAAGAGGGCCTGGCACACAGCTGGCAAGCAGGAGGAAACTGCAATTCAATGGCACTAGGAGACTGAAGATTCACAGTCAAAAAAGTTCTGAGTTAAAAAAAATTCTATACTGTTACAAGAAATATAATTGGTGGCACTAGTTGGCTAGTGGGCCTGGCACACACGCTGGCAGGCAGGAGGAAAGTGCAATTCAATGGCACCAGCAAACTGATGATTCACAATCTAACAATTTTAATTTTAAATATTAACAATACTGTTACAACAACTTTGATTGGTGTAACTAGTTGGCAAGTGGGCCTGGCACACAGGCTGGCAGGCAGGAGGAAACTGCAATTCAATGGCACTAGGAGACTGAAGATTCACAGTCCAAAAAGTTATGATTAAAAAAAATTAAATACAGTTACAAGAAATATGATTGGTGGCACTAGTTGGCTAGTGGGCCTGGCACACACGCTGGCAGGCAGGAGGAAACTGCAATTCAATGGCACGAGCAAACTGATGATTCACAATCTAAGAATTTTTTTTTTAAAATATTAACAATACTGTTACAACAAATAGGATTGGTGTAACTAGTTGGCAAGTGGGCCTGGCACACAGGCTGGCAGGCAGGAGGAAACTGCAATTCAATGGCACTAGTAGACTGAAGATTCACAGTCAAAAAAGTGATGATTTACAATTTTATCAATACTGTTACAAGAAATATGATTGGTGGCACTAATTGGCTAGTTGGGCCTGGCACACAGGCTGGCAGGCAGGAGGAAAGTGCAATTCAATGGCACAAAACTGATGATTCACAATCTAATTTTTTTTTATTTTAAATATTAACAATACTGTTACAACAACTATGATTGGTGTAACTAGTTGGCAAGTGGGCCTGGCACACAGGCTGGCAGGCAGGAGGAAACTGCAATTCAATGGCACTAGGAGACTGAAGCTTCACAGTCAAAAAAGTTATGATTTAAATTTTTTTCGATACTGTTACAAGAAATATGATTGGTGGCACTAGTTGGCTAGTGGGCCTGGCACACACGCTGGCAGGCAGGAGGAAAGTGCAATTCAATGGCACAAGCAAACAGATGATTCACAATCTAACAATTTTTTATTTTAAATATTAACAATTCTGTTAGAACAAATATGATTGGTGTAACTAGTTGGCAAGTGGGCAAGGCACACAGGCTGGCAGGCAGGAGGTAACTGTAATTCAATGGCACTAGGAGACTGAAGATTCACAGTCCAAAAAGTTATGATTTAAAAAATTTTCAATACAGTGACAAGAAATATGATTGTTGGCACTAGTTGGCTAGTGGGCCTGGCACACACGCTGGCAGGCAGGCAGGAGGAAAGTGCAATTCAATGGCACTAGCAAATTGGTGATTCACAATCTAAGAATTATTTATTTTAAATATTAACAATACTGTTACAACAAATATGATTGGTGTAACTAGTTGGCAAGTCGGCCTGGCACACAGGCTGGCAGGCAGGAGGAAACTGCAATTCAATGGCACTAGCAAACTTGTGATTCACAGTCAAAAAAGTTATGATTTACAAATTTTTTATATACTGTTACAAGAAATATGATTGGTGGCCCTAATTGGCTAGTGGGCCTGGCACACACGCTGGCAGGCAGGAGGAAAGTGCAATTCAATGGCATGAGCAAACTGATGATTCACAATCTAACAATTTTTAATTTTAAATATTAACAATACTGTTACAACAAATATGATTGGTGTAACTAGTTGGCAAGTGGGCCTGGCACACAGGCTGGCAGGCAGGAGGTTACTGCAATTCAATGGCACTAGGAGACTGAAGATTCACAGTCAAAAAAGTTATGATTTAAAAAAAATTCAATACAGTTACAAGAAATATGATTGCTGGCACTAGTTGGCTAGTGGGCCTGGCACACACGCTGGCAGGCAGGAGGAAAATGCAATTCAATGGCACTAGCAAACTGGTGATTCACAATCTAAGAATTTTTTATTTTAAATATTAACAATACTGTTACAAAAAATATGATTGGTGTAACTAGTTGGCAAGTGGGCCTGGCACACAGGCTGGCAGGCAGGAGGAAACTGCAATTCAATGGCACTAGTAGACTGAAGATTCACAGTCAAAAAAGTGATGATTTACAATTTTTTCAATACTGTTACAAGAAATATGATTGGTGGCACTAATTGGCTAGTGGGCCTGGCACACAGGCTGGCAGGCAGGAGGAAAGTGCAATTCAATGGCACAAGCAAACTGATGATTCACAATCTAACAATTTTTAATTTTAAATATTAACAATACTGTTACAACAACTATGATTGGTGTAACTAGTTGGCAAGTGGGCCTGGCACACAGGCTGTCAGGCAGGAGGAAACTGCAATTCAATGGCACTAGGAGACTGAAGCTTCACAGTCAAAAAATTATGATTTAAATTTTTTTCAATACTGTTACAAGAAATATGATTGGTGGCACTAGTTGGCTAGTGGGCCTGGCACACACGCTGGCAGGCAGGAGGAAAGTGCAATTCAATGGCATGAGCAAACAGATGATTCACAATCTAACATTTTTTTATTTTAAATATTAACAATACTCTTACAACAAATATGATTGGTGTAACTAGTTGGCAAGTGTGCCTGGCACACAGGCTGGCAGGCAGGAGGAAACTGCAATTCAATGGCACTAGCAAACTGGTGATTCACAGTCTAAGAATTATTTATTTTAAATATTAACAATACTGTTACAACAAATATGATTGGTGTAACTAGTTGGCAAGTGGGCCTGGCACACAGGCTGGCAGGCAGGAGGAAACTGCAATTCAATGGCACTAGCAAACTGGTGATTCACAGTCAAAAATGTTATGATTTACAATTTTTTCAATACTGTTACAAGAAATATGATTGGTGGCACTAATTTGCTAGTGGGCCCGGCACACACGCTGACAGGCAGGAGGAATGTGCAATTCAATGGCACGAGCAAACTGATGATTCACAATCTAACAATTTTAAATTTTAAATATTAACAATACTGTTACAACAAATATGATTGGTGTAACTAGTTTGCAAGTGGGCCTGGCACACAGGCTGGCAGGCAGGAGGTAACTGCAATTCAATGGCACTAGGAGACTGAAGATTCACAGTCAAAAAAGTTATGATTTAAAAAAAATTTAATACAGTTCCAAGAAATATGATTGTTGGCACTAGTTGGCTAGTGGGCCTGGCACACATGATGGCAGGCAGTAGGAAACTGCAATTCAATGGCACTAGCAAACTTGTGATTCACAGTCAAAAAAGTTATGATTTACAATTTTTTCAATACTGTTACAAGAAATATGATTGGTGGCACTAATTGGCTAGTGGGCCTGGCACACACGCTGGCAGGCAGGAGGAAAGTGCAATTCAATGGCATGAGCAAACTGATGATTCACAATCTAACAATTTTTAATTTTAAATATTAACAATACTGTTACAACAACTATGATTGGTGTAACTAGTTGGCAAGTGGGCCTGGCACACAGGCTGGCAGGCAGGAGGTAACTGCAATTCAATGGCACTAGGAGACTGAAGATTCACAGTAAAAAAAGTTATAATTTAAAAAAATTTCAATACAGTTACAAGAAATATGATTGTTGGCACTAGTTGGCTAGTGGGCCTGGCACACATGCTGGCAGGCAGGAGGAAAATGCAATTCAATGGCACTAGCAAACTGGTGATTCACAATCTAAGATTTTTTTATTTTAAATATTAACAATACTGTTACAAAAAATATGATTGGTGTAACTAGTTGGCAAGTGGGCCTGGCACACAGGTTGGCAGCAGGAGGAAACTGCAATTCAATGGCACTAGTAGACTGAAGATTCACAGTCAAAAAAGTTATGATTTACAATTTTTTCAATACTGTTACAAGAAATATGATTGGTGGCACTAATTGGCTAGTGGGCCTGGCACACAGGCTGACAGGCAGGAGGAAAGTGCAATTCAATGGCACGAGCAAACTGATGATTCACAATCTAACAATTTTTAATTTTAAATATTAACAATACTGTTACAACAACTATGATTGGTGTAACTAGTTGGCAAGTGGGCCTGGCACACAGGCTGGCAGGCAGGAGGAAACTGCAATTCAATGGCACTAGGAGATTGAAGCTTCACAGTCAAAAAAGTTATGATTTAAATTTTTTTCAATACTGTTACAAGAAATATGATTGGTGGCACTAGTTGACTAGTGGGCCTGGCACACACGCTGGCAGGCAGGAGGAAAGTGCAATTCAATGGCATGAGCAAACAGATGATTCTCAATCTAACATTTTTTTATTTTAAATATTAACAATACTGTTACAACAAATATGATTGGTGTAACTAGTTGGCAAGTGTGCCTGGCACACAGGCTGGCAGGCAGGAGGAAACTGCAATTCAATGGCACTAGCAAACTGGTGATTCACAGTCTAAGAATTATTTATTTTAAATATTAACAATACTTTTACAACAAATATGATTGGTGTAACTAGTTGGCAAGTGGGCCTGGCACACAGGCTGGCAGGCAGGAGGAAACTGCAATTCAATGGCACTAGCAAACTGGTGATTCACAGTCATAAAAGTTATGATTTACAATTTTTTCAGTATTGTTACAAGAAATATGATTGGTGGCACTAATTGGCTAGTGGGCCCGGCACACACGCTGGCAGGCAGGAGGAAAGTGCAATTCAATGGCACGAGCAAACTGATGATTCACAATCTAACAATTTTTAATTTTAAATATTAACAATACTGTTACAACAAATATGATTATTGTAACTAGTTGGCAAGTGGGCCTGGCACACAGGCTGGCAGGCAGGAGGTAACTGCAATTCAATGGCACTAGGAGACTGAAGATTCACAGTCAAAAAAGTTATAATTTAAAAAAATTTCAATACAGTTACAAGAAATATGATTGTTGGCACTAGTTGGCTAGTGGGCCGGGCACAAACGCTGGCAGGCAGGAGGAAACTGCAATATAATGGCACTAGCAAACTGGTGATTCACAGTCAAAAAAGTGATGATTTACAATTTTTTCAATACTGTTACAAGAAATATTGTTGGTGGCACTAATTGGCTAGTTGGCCTGGCACGCTAGCTGGCAGGCAGGAGGAAAGTGCAATTCAATGGCACGAACAAACTGATGAATCACAATCTAACAATTTTTAATTTTAAATATTAACAATACTGTTACAACAATTATGATTGGTGTAACTAGTTGGCAAGTCGGCCTGGCACACAGGCTGGCAGGCAGGAGGAAACTGCAATTCAATGGCACTAGGAGACTGAAGATTCACAGTCAAAAAAGTGATGATTTACAATTTTTTCAATATGGTTACAAGAAATATGATTGGTGGCACTAATTGGCTAGTGGGCCTGGCACACAGGCTGGCAGGCAGGATGAAAGTGCAATTCAATGGCTTGAGCAAAATGATGATTCACAATCTAACTATTTTACATTTTATATATTAACAATACTGTTACAACAACTATGATTGGTGTAACTAGTTGGCAAGTGGGCCTGGCACACAGGCTGGCAGGCAGGGGGAACTGCAATTCAATGGCACTAGGAGACTGAAGATTCACAGTCAAAAAAGTTATGATTTAAAAAAAAATCTATACTGTTACAAGAAATATGATTGGTGGCTCTAGTGGCTAGTGGGCCTGGCACACACGCTGGCAGGCAGGAGGAAAGTGCAATTCAATGGCACGAGCAAACTGATTATTCACAATCTAACAATTTTTAATTTTAAATATTAACAATACTGTTACAAAAATTATGATTGGTGTAACTAGTTGGCAAGTCGGCCTGGCACACAGGCTAGCAGGCAGGAGGAAACTGCAATTCAATTGCACTAGGAGACTGAAGATTCACAGTCAAAAAAGTTATGATTTAAAATTGTTTCAATACTGTAACAAAAATTATGATTGGTGGCACTAGTTGGATAGTGGGCCTGGCACACAGGCTGGCAGGCAGGAGGAAACTGCAATTCAATGGCACTAGCAAACTGATGATTCACAATCTAACAATTTTAATTTTAAATATTAACAATACTGTTACAACAAATATGATTGGTGTAACTAGTTGGCAAGTGGGCCTGGCACACAGGCTGGCAGGCAGGAGGAAACTACTATTCAATGGCACTAGGAGACTGAAGATTCACAGTCAAAAAAGTTATAATTTAAAAATTGTTTCAATACTGTAACAAAAATTATGATTGGTGGCACTAGTTGGATAGTGGGCCTGGCACACATGCTGGCAGGCAGGAGGAAACTGCAATTCAATGGCACTAGCAAACTGATGATTCACAATCTAACAATTTTAATTTTAAATATTAACAATACTGTTACAACAAATATGATTGGTGTAACTAGTTGGCAAGTGGGCCTGGCACACAGGCTGGCAGGCAGGAGGAAACTACTATTCAATGGCACTAGGAGACTGAAGATTCACAGTCAAAAAAGTTATGAGTAAAAAAAATTTCAATAATGTTACAACTAATATGATTGGTGGCACTAGTTGGCTAGTGGGCCTGGCACACACGCTGGCAGGGAGGAGGAAACTGCTATTCAATGGCACTAGCAAACTGATGATTCAAAATCTAACAATTTTTAATTTTAAATATTAACAATACTGTTACAACAAATATGATTGGTGTAACTAGTTGGCAATTGGGCCTGGCACACAGGCTGGCAGGCAGGAGGAAACTGCAATTCAATGGCACTAGGAGACTGAAGATTCACAGTCAAAAAAGTTATGATTTAAAAAAAATTCAATACTGTTACAAAAAATATGATTGGTGGCACTAGTTGGCTAGTGGGCCTGGCACACACGCTGGCAGGCAGGAAGAAATTGCAATTCAATGGCACGAGCAAACTGATGATTCACAATCTAGCAATTTTTTATTTTAAATATTAACAATACTGTTACAACAAATATGATTGGTGTAACTAGTTGGCAAGTGGGCCTGGCACACACGCTGGCAGGCAGGCAGGCAACTGCAATTAAATAACAATAGCAGAATGATGTTACAGTTTGTTTTTAAAAAAGTTACAAAAATGTTACAACAGATAGGAGTAATGGCACTCAGGATAGAACTAGGCACAGTATGTGCTGGCAGCCTGACACACAGGCTGGCACTAGTGGTGGCAGGTTGGCCTGTGAACTAATATTAAATAACACTCGAAGAGTGATGTAAAAATTTTTTTTTACAAATTTTAATGTTATGTTACAACAGATAGGAGTCGTAGACTGGCACTGAGGATGGAAGTAGGAACAGTATATGCTGGCAGCCTGACACACAGGCTGGCATTAATGGCAGCCTGGCTGGCATGGCAACTAAAATTTAATAACACTAGAAGAGGACTGATGTTAAAAAAAATGTTTACATAAAATTTACACTAATGTTGTTACACCAGATATAAGTGGTGGAAAAAAAAAATTAATCTGTGTAACACTATATGATGTGGGCCAGAAACACACAGGCCTGATGGAAAAAGAAATTAAATTACACTAGCAGCAAGATGATTTATTTTTAACTTTAAAATAATGTAAAGCAGATATGAGTCATGGCTGGTAGGTAGGGCAGCAATTTACCACAGTATGCTGTGTAAGTGAGAAACCCACAGGCCTGATAGAAAATTAAATTAGATTACACTAGCAAAATAATTTAAACGTTTTTCTTTTAAATTTAAAATAATGTTAAGCAGATATGAGTGGTGGCACTGGCTGGCTGCTACGTAGGGCAGCAATTAACAACAGTATGCTCTGTAAGTCAGATACACACAGGCCTGATAGAAAATAAAATTAGATTACACTAGCAAAATGATTTAAAGATTTTTTTTTTATTTAAAGAAAAAGGTTAAGCACATATGAGTCGTGGCTAATAGCCTTGGAAGGGCAGCAATTAAAAACAGTAGGCTCTGTAAGTCAGATACACACAGGCCTGATAGAAAATAAAATTAGATTAGACTAGCAAAATTATTTAAAGTTTTTTTTTTATTTAAAGAAAAAGGTTAAGCACATATGAGTCGTGGCTGCTAGCCTTGGTAAGGCAGCAATTAACCACAGTAGGCTCTGTAAGTCAGATACACACAGGCCTGATAGAAAATAAAATTAGATTACACTAGCAAAATGATTTACATTTTTTGGGGGGGGAATTTAAAAAAAGGTTAAACACATATGAGTCATGGCTGATAGACTAGGGAGGGCAGCAATTAAACACAGTATGCTCTGTAAGTCAACAAAATACACAGGCCTGATAGAAAATGAAATTAGATTACACTAGCAAAATTATTTAAAAGTTTTTTTAAAAAATTTAAAACAAGGTTAAGCAGATATGAGTGGTGGCTGGCACAGAGCAATTAACCAAAAGACTGAAAAAAACTGAAGTATATGCTGTGTGAGCCTGAGAGACACAGGCCTGATAGAAAATGCAAATAAATTACACTAGCAAAATAATTTCAAAGTTTTGTTGGTTAAATTTAAACTAATGTTGTTAGGCAGATATCAGTGGTGGCACTAATCACACCATATGCTGTGAGCCTCACACACAGGCTGAAAGCCAGGCAAATGCAAATAAAAATACAAAGAAAAAAAAAACAACTGAAGTTATAGCCCTAAAAAGGGCTTTTTGGGGTGCTGTCCTTGCAGCAGAGATGAGATGAGTCCTTCAGGACTGTAGTGGACACTAAATACACTAGCCTAGCTATCTATTTCCCTATAATGGCAGCAGCAGCAACACAAAAGGTCCTCTCACTAACAAAGCAAGGTCGTAATGAGTCTAAAATGGCTGCTGCCAAGAAGCTGGGAGGGTCTGTGATGGAGTGTCTGATGCTGATTGGCTCTAATGTGTGAGAAGGCTGTGACATACAGGGTCAAAGTTTCCTCAATGATGACACATAGGGGGCGGATCGAACATCGCATATGTTCACCCGCAGCGGCGAATGCGAACAAGCTATGTTCGCCGGGAACTGTTCTCCGGCGAACAGTTCGCGACATCACTAACTCCCTCTAAATAGTTATCAGGTTTACACTGGAACCTGTTAATTAC
Source organism: Bombina bombina (assembly GCF_027579735.1). Classification (NCBI taxonomy): domain Eukaryota; kingdom Metazoa; phylum Chordata; class Amphibia; order Anura; family Bombinatoridae; genus Bombina; species Bombina bombina. Next base: position 630,192,013 of record NC_069504.1, read on the forward strand.
CAGCTCCTGGGTATATATGTAAGGCAATATAGAGTGATAAGCCTACTACGTTTATGTGTACTTATATCTGTCGCTGTATGTTATGTTACAGATATTTAGGTGTGTAATATATACATTATTATTCAGCTTAATCTTGCATACGTATGCTTAGATAGCTAATTCCTGATTTGTTGCTTTTTACCATAGACTAACGGCTAGATTTAGAGTTTTGTCGGTAACGACCCGAAAAACTAATGCCCGCGTTTTACTGGCCGCACCATAAAAATAATTCTGGTATTGAGAGTCCACATAAAGGCTGCGTTAGGCTCCAAAAAAGGAGCGTAGAGCATTTTTAACGCAGCTTCAACTCTCGATACCAGAGTTGCTTACGGACGCGGCCAGCCTCAAAAACGTGCTCGTGCATGATTCTCCCATAGGAAACAATGGGGCTGTTTGAGCTGAAAAAAAACCTAACACCTGCAAAAAAGCCGCGTTCAGCTCCTAACGCAGCCCCATTGTTTGCTATGCGGTAACCCTTCCGACGTCTGCACTTAACACTCTAACATGTACCCCGAGTCTAAACACCCCTAACCTTACACTTATTAACCCCTAATCTGCCGCCCCCGCTATCGCTGACCCCTGCATATTATTATTAACCCCTAATCTGCCGCTCCGTAAACCGCCGCTACTTACATTATCCCTATGTACCCCTAATCTGCTGCCCTAACATCGCCGACCCCTATATTATATTTATTAACCCCTAATCTGCCCCCCACAACGTCGCCTCCACCTGCCTACACTTATTAACCCCTAATCTGCCGAGCGGACCGCACCGCTATTATAATAAAGTTATTAACCCCTAATCTGCCTCACTAACCCTATCATAAATAGTATTAACCCCTAATCTGCCCTCACTAACATCGCCGACACCTAACTTCAATTATTAACCCCTAATCTGCCGACCGAATATCGTCGCTATTCTAATAAATATATTAACCCCTAAAGCTAAGTCTAACCCTAATACTAACACCCCCCTAAATTAAATATAATTTAAATCTAACGAAATTAATTAACTCTTATTAAATAAATTATTCCTATTTAAAGCTAAATACTTACCTGTAAAATAAATCCTAATATAGCTACAATATAAATTATAATTATATTATAGCTATTTTAGGATTTATATTTATTTTACAGGTAACTTTGTATTTATTTTAACCAGGTACAATAGCTATTAAATAGTTAAGAACTATTTAATAGCTAAAATAGTTAAAATAATTACAAATTTACCTGTAAAAGAAATCCTAACCTAAGTTACAAATAAACCTAACACTAGACTATCAATAAATTAATTAAATAAACTACCTACAATTACCTACAATTAACCTAACACTACACTATCAATAGATTAATTAAATACAATTGCTACAAATAAATACAATTAAATAATCTAGCTAAAGTACAAAAAATAAAAAAGAACTAAGTTACAAAAAATAAAAAAATATTTACAAACATAAGAAAAATATTACAACAATTTTAAACTAATTACACCTACTCTAATCCCCCTAATAAAATAACAAAGCCCCCCAAAATAAAAAAATGCCCTACCCTATTCTAAATTACTACAGTTCAAAGCACTTTTACCTTACCAGCCCTGAACAGGGCCCTTTGCGGGGCATGCCCCAAGAAGTTCAGCTCTTTTGCCTGTAAAAAAAAACATACAATACCCAAGCCCCCCAACATTACAACCCACCACCCACATACCCCTAATCTAACCCAAACCCCCCTTAAATAAACCTAACACTAAGCCCCTGAAGATCATCCTACCTTGTCTTCACCATACCAGGTTCACCGATCGGTCCAGAAGAGCTCCTCCGATGTCCTGATCCAAGCCCAAGCGGGGGGCTGAAGAGGTCCATGATCTGGCTGAAGTCTTCATCCAAGCGGGGCAGAAGAGTTCTTCCATCCGATTGAAGTCTTCATCCAAGCGGCATCCATCCGGAGCGAAGCGGCAGCATCCTGAAGACCTCCACCGCGGAACATCCATCCTGGCCGACGACTGAACGACGAATGACGGTTCCTTTAAATGACGTCATCCAAGATGGCGTCCCTCGAATTCCGATTGGCTGATAGGATTCTATCAGCCAATCGGAATTAAGGTAGGAATATTCTGATTGGCTGATGGAATCAGCCAATCAGAATCAAGTTCAATCCGATTGGCTGATCCAATCAGCCAATCAGATTGAGCTTGCATTCTATTGGCTGTTCCGATCAGCCAATAGAATGCAAGCTCAATCTGATTGGCTGATTGGATCAGCCAATCGGATTGAACTTGATTCTGATTGGCTGATTCCATCATCCAATCAGAATATTCCTACCTTAATTCCGATTGGCTGATAGAATCCTATCAGCCAATCGGAATTCGAGGGACGCCATCTTGGATGACGTCCCTTAAAGGAACCGTCATTCTGCAGTTGGACGTCGCCGGAAGAAGATGGGTCCGCGGTGGAGGTCTTCAGGATGGAGCCGGTCGTCATCGGATGAAGATAGAAGATGCCGCTTGGATCAAGATGGTTGCCGGTCCGGATCGCCTCTTCTTCCCGGATAGGATGAAGACTTTGGAGCCTCTTCTGGACCTCTTCAGGCACCGGATGATGGATCGCCAACCCCCGCTTGGGTTGGATGAAGATTTTGGAGCCAGGACGGATCGGTGATACCTGGTGAGGTGAAGACAATGTAGGATGATTTTCAGGGGCTTAGTGTTAGGTTTATTTAAGGGGGGTTTGGGTTAGATTAGGGGTATGTGGGTGGTGGGTTGTAATGTTGGGGGGAGTATTGTATGTTTTTTTTTTACAGGCAAAAGAGCTGAACTTCTTGGGGCATGCCCCGCAAAGGGCCCTGTTCAGGGCTGGTAAGTTAAAAGAGCTTTTAACTTTAGTAATTTAGAATAGGGTAGGGCATTTTTATTTTGGGGGGCTTTGTTGTTTTATTAGGGGGCTTAAAGTAGGTGTAATTAGTTTAAAATTGTTGTAATATTTTTCTTATGTTTGTAGATATTTTTTTATTTTTTGTAACTTAGTTCTTTTTTATTTTTTGTACTTTAGCAAGTTTATTTAATTGTATTTATTTGTAGGAATTGTATTTAATTAATTTATTGATAGTGTAGTGTTAGGTTAATTGTAGGTAATTGTAGGTAGTTTATTTAATTAATTTATTGATAGTATAGTGTTAGTTTTAATTGTAACTTAGTTTAGGATTTCTTTTACAGGTAAATTTGTAATTATTTTAACTATTTTAGCTATTAAATAGTTCTTAACTATTTAATAGCTATTGTACCTGGTTAAAATAAATACAAAGTTATCTGTAAAATAAATATAAATCCTAAAATAGCTATAATATAAATATAATTTATATTGTAGCTATATTAGGATTTATTTTACAGGTAAGTATTTAGCTTTAAATAGGAATAATTTATTTAATAAGAGTTAATTTATTTTGTTAGATTTAAATTATATTTAACTTAGGGGGGTGTTAGTGTTAGGGTTAGACTTAGCTTTAGGGGTTAATCCATTTATTAGATTAGCGGTGAGCTCCGGTCGGCAGATTAGGGGTTAATAATTGAAGTTAGGTGTCGGCGATGTTAGGGAGGGCAGATTAGGGGTTAATACTATTTATTATAGGGTTAGTGAGGCGGATTAGGGGTTAATAACTTTATTATAGTAGCGCTCAGGTCCGCTCGGCAGATTAGGGGTTAATAAGTGTAGGTAGCTGGCGGCGACGTTGTGGGGGGAAGATTAGGGGTTAATAAATATAATACAGGGGTCGGCGGTGTTAGGGGCAGCAGATTAGGGGTACATAAGGATAACGTAGGTGGCGGTCGGCAGATTAGGGGTTAAAAAAATTTAATCGAGTGGCGGCGATGTGGGGGGACCTCGGTTTAGGGGTACATAGGTAGTTTATGGGTGTTAGTGTACTTTAGAGTACAGTAGTTTAGAGCTTTATGAACCGGCGTTAGCCCAGAAAGCTCTTAACTACTGACTTTTTTCCTGCGGCTGGAGTTTTGTCGTTAGATGTCTAACGCTCACTTCAGAAACGACTCTAAATACCGGAGTTAGGAAGATCCCATTGAAAAGATAGGATACGCAATTGATGTAAGGGGATCTGCGGTATGGAAAAGTCGCGGCTGAAAAGTGAGCGTTAGACCCTATTTCGAGTGACTCTAAATACCGGCGGTAGCCTAAAACCAGCGTTAGGAGCCTCTAACGCTGGTTTTCACGGGTACCGCCAAACTCCAAATCTAGGTCATAGTTTTTTATCTGTATATATGGGTGTTCACTTTATATGGTTTGACTAAGCTAAAGCAGTGATCCACATAATGTGATGTGGGATAATAAATTGAGTTTATTAAAATTCTCTCTGTGTGCCTGTGTCTTTAAATCCCTTGCTTTTTCAGAACATTATTATATGTTCTGAAATACATTCTTTCTATTAAGCTTTTTCTATATTTATTATCAAGGTTGGCACCAGTGTAGTGTATTTTATCAGCAATATTTTCTACTCTCTCATACACTTTATATTATATTGTCTTGAAATACTATCTTAAGGGCAGACTCTTGTCATGCCCCACACATGCGTAAAGGCACCCCTAAGGGTCAATATTTGCAAATTCAGAGGAATTGTATCTCTTTGAATCTATATAACAAGCAAGCAAACAAACTGACAGAGAGACTAATAACAAAAGGATACAATAAGAACACATTACACAACATCAAACAAGTAGCACAATTAGATAGACAAATCCTTTTGAATAAGAGCAGCAAAAAAGTTCAAAATAATATGCAAAAGAACACTAAAATTGGTGAAATAACCAAAGAAGAGATATATTTCATGACAAAGTACAGTAGTCAATTGTATATTATCTCCAACATCATTAAGAACTACTTACTGGTATTAAATGGTGACATATCTTTAAGAAACAAATGTAAAAATGGTATAAAATATGTAGCCAAAAGGGCGCCAACTATCCGTGACATGGTCACTTAGAAATTTAATTAAAGAGTAGATACTACTACCAATTGGCTGTCATCTAGTAAAGGCAACTACAGATGTGGACAAGTTCCATGCAGAAGTAGTTCATACACTAAGAAAAGTGTGACATTCAGATCTACTCAAACAAAGGAAATATATCACATTAGACAGAGAATGGATTGCATCTACAAATATAATATACCTCATCACATGCAAACAATGTTTACAAAAATATACAGGCATAACAACTCATCCTTTGAAGGACAAAATTAGAGAACACCTCAATTCAATAGAAGAAGAAATACCCAGGACCCCAGTAGCTAAACATTTTATTTTCATGAACAAGGTATATGCAATTTATCTTTCACAGCCATAGAACACATAGAAAAGATCCATTGGGAGGCGATTGTCTAAAAAAGCTTCTCAAAAGAAAAGTATAGATATGATGTCAACCTTTTTATAGAGTAAATAATACAATATGTAACTGCTTCATTTACACTAGAAGTAGAGACTTATGAGGCTCATTATAGAACAGATAATGATGTTGATACAACATGACACTACGCTCTAATACATAATACAGTTTTTCATATAGAAAGGATGTTACAATCAGTTTAAATTTATAGATTGGCATACTTAAGTTTTGGTCCTCACTAAAACCATTATGTTATAATTCATGTCAATATAGGAACTCACAAACTAGACAATGTCTAAGTCATTATTAGTCAGCCACAGCCAATTTAAGTAATGACACAGGATCGTCCCTCCTTTGAACTAATAGGGAGTATAGAGAACATCGAAATGAACACAACAAGATCTATACTTACCTAACAAGTATCCCCTTCTTTCTCTAAGAGAGCTACAAAATTAGGAGCCTATAGAGGAACACATTAGGATGAATTCCTAGAAAATACAGACATAGATTAGTTTCCATATAATTTTGACAGAGGACCAAATAAAAAATATCATTCCCCCAACACACAAGGGAGATGATATGAGTTTCTAGGTTCTCTCTCTTCCTCTTTCTCCTTTTATGGAAAATTCACATTCACCTAGATTACAAGTTGTGCGTTCGTGTTTTAACGCTGAAACAAAATGGTCATTTCAGCATTAAAACAGCAACGCAGCCATTACGAGTCTGTATAGCTGTACCGCAAGCCTTTTACCGTGTAATGCAACATCAGTCCCGCGCTCAAAAAAATTAAGTTTTTTTCATGGGATTCCCATAGCGCTGCCATTACGAGTTTTGTGGTGAGGCTAAAAAACTTGCATTATACCCTATAACGACAAGATCCGTAGCGCCATCTAAGAGTAGTAGTTATGAGTTTTATGCAACAAAACTGTTAAATAAAACTCATAACTAAAGGGTTACACAGTACACTAACACCCATAAACTACCTATTAACTCCTAAGCCGAGGCCCTCCTGCATCGCAAATACTATATTAAAGTTATTAATAACAACAAGCAGGCGAGTAGCACTCTAATGAACAATATAAAGGTGTACAGGTGCTTCCTAGAAAAATAGATATGCAACAACATAGAAAAGGGAGTAGAAACCCCAGAACACAGAGTTTCTAAAAGTCTAGGCAAAATCAGCACAACTGTCTAATAAAAAAGCACACTAGAGATTCTAAAGTCAAATTTAGAAAATGTTTAATAATAAAATGATAGTCATATATCCAATCATTCAAATCACATTCATACAGGGGATCCCATAGTAGCGCATGTAAAACCACACTGGCCGAGAGTTAGTCTGGTGCACCAGAAATCTTTAGGATTAAATGTCATTCAAAATAAATGCATATTGTTTGTAATCCAAAGGGAGGGAGATCGTTCCCAATTATTCTCAAAGCCAGGCGAATCAAATCTATACACCTGTTCCTTACACCAATGTAATACGTTAGAGCTTATTTAAAGGGGGAGCTGTACCTCTCCGCATCTTTTTCACAGGTATACCTTGTTACCAAGCTGAGTAAATTATGGATTACAGTTCACATAGGTACCTGTCTTTTTTCACGCGGCCGCTCCTCCCTTACAACTTGCTCCCATAACGTGTCATCTTCTGGGGTAGATTGAATCAAGCAAAGGATCCGCTGTTGGACACTGCAAAACAATAAAGTTATTAACCCCTAATCTGCCACTCCCAACATTGCCCCCACTAATAAAATTTATTAACCCTTATTCCGCTGCTCCCCGACATCGTCACCACTATACTAAAGTTACTAAACCCTATTCTGCCGTTCCCCGACATCGCCAACACTAAATAAAGTTATTAACCCTAAACCTCTAGCCTACCACATCACTAACACTAAATAAAGCTATTAACCCCTAAACTGCCAGACCCCCATATCACCAAAAACTAAATTAAACTATTAACCCCAAACCTAACAACCCCCTAACTTTAAATTAAAATTACAAGATCCCTATCTTAAAATAAATAAAAACTTAGCTGGGAAATGAAAAAAAACTAAGTTTAAACTATAAATTAAACTAACATTACTATTATACTAAAATTAAAATAGCTACAAATTAAATTAATTAAATTACACATTAAAAAAACATAACCCTAATAAAAAAATTAAATCTACTTTTACAAAAATTACAAAATACTAAATTACAAAAAATAACAAATGAAATTATCCAAAATAAAAAACAATTACACCTAATCCAATAGCCCTATCAAAATAAAAAAGCCCCCCCCCCCAAATAAAAAAAACCCTAGCCTACAATAAACTACCAATAGCCCTTAAAAGGGCCTTTTGTAGGGCATTTCCCTAAAGAAATCAGCTTTTCCCTGTAAAAAATACAAAGACTCCCCCAACAGTAAAAATAACCACCCAACCAAACCCCCAAAATAAAAAACCTAACTTTAAAAAAAGCCTAATCTACCCATTGCCCTGAAAAGGGCATTTGTATGGGCATTGCACTTAAAAGGGCATTCAGCTCTTTTTCTTGCCCTTAAAAGGGCAATCAGCTCTTTTAATATAACCCAATCCCTAATCTGAATAAAACTCAACCAAAAAAAAACTTAAAAAACTTAAAACTAACCCCTCTTTAGGTACTCACAGTTGCTGAAGTCCGGCTTGAACGATCTTCATCCCAGTGGCTCCATCTTCATCCAGGCAGATCCATCTTCATCCATCACGGGACTGGCATCTTCTTCATCCCTGCGGAGGCGGAGCAGTCGATGCGTGGAGGCGGAGGTCCAGACAAAGGTCCAAGGCGGAGGTCCAGGCGAAGTTCCAAGACGGAGGTCCAGGCAGAGGTCCAAGGCAGAGGTCCAGGCGGAGGTCTATCGATCTGACGTGGAGGTCCTCTTCATGCGATCATCCGCCGCACACTGAGGATTCAAATGCAAAGTACCCCTTTTATACTGGGGGTACAATTGCATTCCTGTTGACTGAAAAAATTAAAATCAGCCAATATTTGAATACAATTTTTTTCTTTTTCTTATTTTTATTTTCACACACATGCAGTATAATACATATATATGTATGTATATATATATATATATATATATATATATATATATATATATATATATACAGTATATATAAAATAAAAAACACAAACCCTTCATATATAATGGAACCTATTTTTTAGCTCCCTTGTATATCCAGTAACATTCTCTAACTCTGAGTTCTATGTTAGTATCTATGTTTAGATTTACATCAGTAGATCTTAATTGTTATTATAGTAGATCTAAGTAGCTCTAGTGCTTTTGATTAACACACAATCACTGAGTTTGTTTAGTTTTTTACCATCTGAGTATTATCATCATTAGTAGCCCATCTCCTCCACTGGAGCCATTTTATCAATTTAGATATATAAATACATATATTGATAATCTACTTATAGTTAGTAATATTTCAATCTAGCCATATATCTAAGGTATTAGAAATCAAATGTAACAGCCTATCTGACAAACAACCATCAACAATACAATTTACAACTGTCACTGACACAGTGCAGGTGAGGGCATTGTCTCTGATGAAGCGCATGTATGCATGCATGAAAGGCGTCAGACAAAGGGAACACCTTAATGTACCTTAAGGCCCAGATCCCATAAATATATGGATATATACTTTGGGACTCAGCGTCTTTCCTCATCTCATTAGAAAAAAAAGGTAGGCAAAGGGCTTTAACATTGAGATGCATACATATACATATTTGAAGATGTATATCTATGTATGTATGTATGTATGTATATATATATATATATATATATATATATATATATATATATATATATATATATATAAAACACGGAAGGGGACTGCACTCTCAGACTGTACGGGGTACACATCCCATGACCCTGCAACATGC